>NC_048273.1:11970581-12270581 GCF_009762535.1 Notolabrus celidotus | reverse complement strand
ATACAGAATGCTGCTGCTTGAGTCCTAACAAGGACCAAAAAAGTAGATCACATCACTCCAGTTCTTAGATCTCTACACTGGCTTCAGGGGCACTGCCACTGAAGCCAGTAAAACAGAACCTGGACCCCCCTGTGCCCCCCCCCCCCCCCCCCCCCCCCCCACTCCACAACACTAACAAAGATTATACAATAAAAAAAGCTTTGGTATCGCGCCAATGTTACATGCGGAACACATGCGTGTGGCACTTGGTTCCAGTCCCTTAGAGCACTAAGGGACTCATGTTGAGTGAAAACAGCCAAACATCTGCTGTCAGTCTGCATTTTGATATAGTACACAGTAGTATATATGTCTAGTATATAGAGATGCACTGATGTTTTGCTAGTTTGTTCTCAGCCGGTCCTCGCCCTTCTCAGTCTCTTTTGTCAGGGTTGAATGTGTTCCTCTGACAACACCCTTGGCCCCAGTCTGCCCCCCAGTAAAATTGGTCTAGAACCGCCACTGACTGGCTTCCTGTCTGTCAGAGAATAGACTTTAAAATCCTGCTGATGGTTTGTAAAGCACTGAATGGTTTAGGCCCAAAATACATTGCATATCTGCTGCTACTGTATGATCCATCTGGACCTCTGAGGTCATCAGGTACTGCTCTGCTTTCAGTCCCTAGAGTCAGAACGAAACATGGTGAAGCAGCGTTTAGTCATTATGCACCACATATCTCGAACACACTCCATGAAAGCTGTAGGTCCGCTCCAACTCTCACCTCTTTTAAATCAAAGACTAAGACCTTTTTATTTGCCACTGCCTTCCTATCTTAGATTATTTTAGCTCGCTTTAAATGCTAATTTGAGTTTATTTTTTAATATATTCTAATTTTCCTTTTCTTTCCTGTTTCATTATATTGTCATTTTAATTGTGTTCTTTTATCCTTGTCTGAATGTTACCAATGCTTTTAATCGTTTAATGTAAAGCACATTAAGATGCCCCCGTGTATGAAATGCCCTATACAAATAAAGTTGCCTTGCCTTGCCTTACGCAGACCTACAGCGTAGGCAACAGCGTCGATTCAACGTAGAAGAATAAATCAAGCTTAAGTCCATCCAGCCGAGGCAGAAGCTTTCCACCAATATCTGGTTCTACTCTATGTTTTAATAACATCACATAGAGTATGGTCTGGACCTGATCTATAAGGAAAGTGATTTGTTGCTATATAAATATATTACCTGATAATTTGAAAGTGTGATCGATACTTCTAAAGATTTCTTGAAAGTATCTCTGAATTCTACTCTACTCTTGTACATGACTGGCATTTGAGCCACAGTAGGGTCGTGGACTTACCTTGTGCAGCTGAGAATGGGAAGCCAGAATGGCATCCTGTTTTTTGCAGGCATCCTCTGCCTGGTGGTAGTTAAGCTTATAGCGCCCCTCACGGGGGTAGTAGGGAAACACCACTCCTACATGTGACAGAAACAGAGTGGACGTTGAGTGTGGGATGTAAAATTTCCACTTATGTCTCAGTTTGAAAGACTTTGTTTCTCCAACGGATATCGCAAAAACCAACTGAGCATAAAAATGTCAGAGCTTCAACAAAATCTCTTTCGACATTTTCTAATTCCTGACCTTCTAGGTCCAAGTTGACGAATCCTGTGTCGTCTTCCATGTCATTAGTGACTTCACACTCATAGCGTCCATAGTCTTCCAGTGTGACATTTTGGATGATCACTGAAGCGTCACCTGGTCCTGCCTGCTCCAAAAACACACGGCCTTTGTACGATCCGAACACACGCTGCTGCCTGGAAAGATTTCACAGAAGATATTTTTCTGCCCTTTTAAACATTTTATGAGCAGAATGGAGAAATGCTTTAAATGTGATGCACCTTACTTTACAACATTCTCAAAAGAGCAATGTTTTTTTATGATAGCGGAGTTGGTTTGTGAGGTTTCTCACAAGAAATACTACATAGTGAATGTGTGCAGAGCCAAACTTGTGGCATACGGCTGACAAATGAAATCAATCAATCAAGTGGACATTTGTTGGAATGGGTCCTATAACAGAGATTAATGATGTGATAAAAACAATGGACAGAAATATATTGATTGAAAAATGCAGAAGTAGATTTTACCTCCCAAGAGCCACAAACACATCCTCAAACTGCAGTGCATCTGTCACTTTGGTCCATTTAATGCGGATGCGGGAAGGATCTGTGTTCTCAGGCTCATGGTGGTATCTACAGGGCAGAGTGATGGAGCCTCCACGATGTGTCACCACTTTGCCAGGAGCTGTCTGTACAATGACTGCTCCACTGTCATCCTCTGTAGAAAGAAAGAGGAGGAGAAGAATGGCTAGGTTTCCAGAGTACTGTATTTCAGAATGATTATGACCAATTTTCTCCAATCTTTTTAATGTGTTAATGTTTCTTTTGCCTGTCAGTGAAGCCATACTTTGAATTCTCCATTCACAATGAATATGTGCAGTCAAGTCCCTGTAATGCTTTTTACAAATACCCCTAATATGTCCAGTTACCGCAGTGACAAATCAATATAATACAGAGTTTGCTGTTAACTTCAGCAGTCACATTCGGACCCCGACAACCAACAAATCATGAGAGGAGACCTTTTTCTAGTCAGAAGGTTGAGAAAATTGGTAGTTTACGGTCTTTGTCACCCCATCCTGTTGTTAGCCTTAGTCTCTGAAGAGAGCAATTCCCTGAAACCTCTTAAGGCTAATGCTAACCACAGGCTTCTCCTTCCAAATGGGCAACAACAACACCAGGCATTTTTGGCAGATATTGGCTCAGCCACTGTTTGTGTGTGTGCATAAGTGTCTGCGCTGACAACCAAATTCTGCACATACAAATGAAGTGATAATTTTAAAAACATCTGTGTGACCAGATAAATGCCCCCACAATTATCCTACCAGCCAGCTATTAGTCCTGTCACTGCTTTCTGTTCACCAGCAGCAGCACAGATGAAGGCAACAAGGTGTTTTATCATAACCTTTAGCACATTATTTGTCATCACATACTGATTTAAAATTATACATAATTTCATTTACGAGGTATCGGCAGTGTGAAAAATTTAATAACTCCACAGGAATGAATGAAATCTATGTTCTTCTTCTTCTACTCGCAAAGTGAATGGAGCTAAGACCAATCTTTCATAAAGGGGATCTTTGTTGCACCAGTGCCTCTTAATAGTTAGTCAGAATACATGTCTGAAGGACACCTGCATTACATTTTCAAACCAAATTAGTGGATTAAAAGCAGCAAGCATCTCTTGATTAATGAGAACAAGGCTGGATGAAACATTTATACTCTGCCTGCTCAACACTGGAAAGACAGCACACAAACATGGTCAGAGCTTATTAGAAAAGAACATTATTATATTACACTCAGAGGTCAAAAAGACCCTGACTGAAGGAGTACTAACTTTAGCACTTGTGTTCATTGATTAATACTTCCTTGCAAAGGAATGAAGTAGTGTATTAGGACTGTGCCTTTCAGCTTGTTCTGGAGTTGGTCTGCTCCTTTGTGGCTTAAAAGTTACAAAGGTTAGTCCCTTTTTGTTGTTTTTCCACATATTGGTAGGAATTATCATACTTTTTCTGTATTCCATTATCATAATCCAGTGGCTCAGATAGGAGTTACTTTGCTTGATTTGCAAAATAATGGTAAAAAGATAAATGTAAAAGATAAATGTGGGAGAATGTCAAATGCAATTAGAGCTGAAAGAGGAGCTACTTTAAGAAAGTGTCCTGAGACTTTTCCTATTGACCCCTACATTGTCAACAATACTGAGTAGAATTTTTATATTTTATTATTTATTTACAAGGAAGTCCTGGCCAAGAAACCAGCAAACCAAAAAGCTTCATCTAAAGAACAAAACAAACATCAGACAAGAACAAGTAAATATCACATCAATCACTAGATTATCAACATCCAGCATTAAAACATGTGCACACACTGGGTCAAGCAATCTTTAATACTTGTTTTAAAATCTTCCATGCTTGTAAAATAGTCCAGTTTAAGGTGACCCTGGAGCTAAGCCCAATATGAGGGAACAAAGACAAAAGACTTTTGAAGGAATAATAATAGCCCAGGACACTGAAGGTTACAGCTGGGGACAGTTTTAAGAGTCAGTAGAGAACATAAAGAAGAGGGCAGTTCATGTAATATGGCCACATAAAAAAAAGATAAACCAATTATCCTTTCTTCTGTTGTGTGAGGAAGACAGGAGAGCTTTCTTATACAAGTCACAATGATATGTGTGTAAACCACAACCAGAGACAACCAATACCACCTTCATTTTTTGAAGATACCCAATATATTGATTCAAAATCAGGAAAAGAACAGATGCTTATATGTTGGGACACATTCAATAAACAGTATTGGATTCCATAATTTAATGAATCCTTCACATCTTTTATTTTGTCTTCAGAAATTGTTTTGAAAAGATATGTAGAAGGTCTCTGATTAATACTTGGTTGTAGTTTTAAATTGGCCATAAAAACAACTTTGTTTATGTACAATCAGACATCTTGGTTGTTTGAAAATCATTTAAAGCCTGTAGTAAACAGAAATATTTCCAAATACAACAAAACAAATGTTGAACTGAAAAAATGTTATTGTATTATGAAAAATATATGCTCACTTGATGCCAATTTGATGCCAGCAACATATTTCAAAAAAGTTGGGACAGGGACAAAAAGAACATTAAAAAGTTGTGTAATGCCAAAATAATCACCACGAGGAGCATCTATCAACTACTTACATCAATGTGCAACAGGTTAGGACCAGGACTGGGTTTAGAAAGGGCGCTACAGAGAGGCCAAGTCCCTGAGAAGTAAAGATGGGATGAGATTGATCAAGCTGTGAGAGAATGGGTGAGGGAACATGTAGCTCATTACTTCCAGTTCCTCAGCATGAATTACCAAATAATCTGGGGATTTTAACACCAATAACTGATACTAGATGGCCATGATCTTTGGATCTTCAGGCAGCACTGCATTTAAAAAAAAGACATGACTCTGCATTGGAAATCACTGCATGGGCTCAAGATCACATCAAAAATTATATCTGTGAACACAGTTTGTCACTGCATCCACAAGTGCAAGTTAAAACTGTATTATGAAAAGAGGATACATATATAAACATGATCCAGAAATGCTAGCAACTTCTCTCTGCCCTAGCATATTTAAGATGGACTGAGGTGAAGTGGAGAACTGTGCTGTGGTCCGTCAAATCAAATTTGACATTCTTTATGGAAATCATGGGTGCTACATCTTCTGCTGAAAAAAAAGTGATGGACCACTCGTCATGTTAACAGTATACAGTTCAAAAGCCAGCCTCTCTGATTGTATGGGGATGCATTGGTGCCCATGGCATGGTTAGCTTACACATCTGGAAAGACACCATTAATGTGGAACAATATGTACAGGTTTCACAGCAACATATGCTCCCATTAAGACAATAACTTTTTTTCAAGGAAGACCTTGCATAATATAGTTATAAGATGCCAAACTACATTCTGCACATATTCAAATTCTGTCTGACTCTGTTGTAGAGGAGTCCAGGTGCTAAACTGGCCTGCCTGCAGTGATGCTTTGTCAGCCATTGAAAACATTTGGTACCATGACACAAAAAATATGACAAAAGAGACCCTGAACAATTAAGCAGCTGTAATCTGATATCAGGCAAGAATGGGATAACATTTCACATTCAAAACTCCAGAAACTGGTCTCCTGGGTTCCTGGAGATTTACAGAGTGTTGTTTAAAGAAGAGGTGATGCAACAACACAATTGTAAACATGCATCTATCCGAACTGTTTGAAACGTGTTGCTGGTATCAACTTAAAAATGAGCAACGTTTTTTTTTTTTTTTATGAAAGATTACATTCTTAAGTTCCAACATCTGATATGTTGTCTTTGCACTATTTTCACTTAAATATAATGATTAGCAAACCATAAACACATTGTGTCCAGGCACTTATAGAAATCTGACTGTATTCATATTTGATTTCAAACAGCATTGCCTGTTTAAATTACGTATACATGTATATTCCTAATACAGTTTCACTTGGTAAGAGTTTTCATGTGACTTTAGAAAACAGTTAAAGTTAGCCTTTCCTACTCACTGTCTGTCATGGCTCAATAAGCCCTGGATGATATTTAATATAATCTCCTTGGTTTTCAAAGTTCTCATCTGCATAACACTCTCAAAAATCTCCTAGCACATGCTGTCACAGCTACACAGATCATTTCAGAATGAAGTGCTCCATTCTGTGCCGCTTTGAGCTGTTTGAAACAGGAAAGAAGAAGATGTTCTTACCGAGCACATGTACCACCTTTCTCCTTCCCTTTTCAACATCTGCAGGCAGAGAAGTCACTGAGAGGGCAAAACTCAGGATGAATACCACAATGAATGTCTTCCCAAAGGCAAGGGGCCGCAGCTGCTTTGAGAACTGCAGGAAGGGACAGAGAATTGGGGTTATCACAGGTTTTCAGAAAGTGGAAGGACCAGACGGTAGCCTTGCAGGGTCACAATTAAGAGCTAAAAATACAACAACGGTGTGACCTCTTCATTGTCATGGTATCAAACCAAGGAGAAACAAAGACTTTGTGGCAGTTAAACTTCAGAATCAGACTTTGGATTATAAACATGCTTTCAGAGAGACATTTAAAGTCTGCAAAATATAAAGAATATGTAGCCCATGTAATTTAGGACAAGTCCATCATTCCACCTGCATTTTGTTACAAGTCATGTTAAA
This sequence comes from Notolabrus celidotus, assembly GCF_009762535.1. Classification (NCBI taxonomy): domain Eukaryota; kingdom Metazoa; phylum Chordata; class Actinopteri; order Labriformes; family Labridae; genus Notolabrus; species Notolabrus celidotus. Next base: position 12,263,821 of record NC_048273.1, on the reverse strand, counting down.
ACCCTGGCAGAGAGTTCATACTCAAGGTGTATGCTAGGTTTAGCTGCACAGTGAGTGGGGCGAAATGCAGCAGATAACTGATTACTTCAACTTGCAAAACTGGAAACAGGAAAATAAGGTTAGCTGCCTTGGCTGTGCTCAGTTTAAGAGTCTATACACAGTAACAACTTTCCATACTAAGTGCCAGCTCTGGAGCTCAGAGTCATAGTGTGAAAAGACGAGATAGTCCTCACAGGATAGTCAAGACTTTAAGCTTGTTTTGCACTTTTTTATCTTCACTGCCAAGTGTACGCTGAAGGAAAAGTAGAATTTGGAAAAGTTTTAGGGGCAAAACGATGGCTCAGTGGGCCAAGAGTAAACAAAGGAATATATGCAGACATAAACAATGAAAAAATTCTGATTCCAGAGGAAGAACAACAAAAAGAGATGTCTGTTGTTTTCTGTACAAAAATAGATGTGCATATAGGGTAGAAAAGAGTATGTAAACAATCTCCCCATGCCGTAAAAGGCTTATTGTGGTTCATGAGGTTATTCTGGTCAAGTGCTTATCATCTAGTTCTTTCTAAATGATGAATGAAAGCTTGATCAGAACACTGCAGTTACACATGTGAGTGTATTTTCAGCCAGCATGTGACATCCCTGGTGGTGCTGACGTAATCCAAGATGGATTACAGAGGAGGCAGCCTTCTGAAAAATGCAATTACATGCTCAGATTCATAGGTTAGCTTCTTTATGGGTGCATTAATATCAGCACTACATTAAAGGAGAGAGTGTCATGAATGCTACAGCTCTATGCAATGCTAAAGGTCTGCTACCAGGGAATAAGCACCTCTTATCATACACATTAACATGACTGCTGCAGTACATATCATCTATACAGGCCTCAGTGAAGCAGAGTCACAAAAGCAGCCACTTTACATGCACATTTTGAACTACATATCAGTCCTGCTGCATCATTTCTCTCAAGGTGAGTCCAATGAGCATTCCTACAGTTATCATGCAGCACAGAGAGCAGCAGAGCAGAGTCGTAATAATGGAGCACGGAAGTGAACTTACCATGGCTTTAACACCAGGATTACAGCCTGGATGAATCAGACGTGTCGCTGTGCGCTGTTTAACTTCTCAGTCAGGCTAAATGTCTCTCTGCAGCAGCAGCAGCAGCAGCAGCACACTCGCCTCTCTCCCTCCCTCTCTCTCTGCCTTCAGTCCCATTGCTGATCTCTCGCACTGCAGGGGAACCACCGGTGTTTGTGGGACCTGCAGTACTCAGATGACGCAGCACACAGAAGATTGTGCAGACGTTTTGAGAAGTTTATTACAGCAAGAATTTTAATGTTTATGTGTTTCTGTGTATCAGTGATAGCCATGTGGTTGAAGTGTTAAAATCAACAATGATAAACAATAGTAGCAGTGGAGCTTGCGTTCACTTTAGTTAGTGAATAATCAAGACAGGTTTCAAGTATTTAAATGGAATATCCATTTTTAACATTCCAGCACTTAACTTCAGCTTTATATGTTAAATGTTTTATCTTTAACTTACCTTCATTATCCAACAGCTTCAGTTTTAGCCACTCTTCAGATGATGTCAATATATAGTTGTATGCTCACTTACATTGGTAAATATTCACCCATGCTTAATTTCACCTGCATTGAGTATTTTGATACTGTAGTGTTGCTCCTTTAGATTAAATGCATAGTAAATTTAATGAAAACCAGAATGAACATGAGCAAACATGGTCAAATGTCTTATGATAAACACTAGCCACAATGATATAGAGAAATAAAATGAATTGTCTTCTCTGAGAAAGCAAGTCACATACAACGACACTGCAGCTACACAGGCAGACAGTCCCCCAAATATGATGAAACTGCAAATGAGCAGAATATTCACTGGTTTCATTACCCAAATTGGATTTGACAATTGAGACTAAGCAGTTGTGATTTTGTGCCTGACATGGATCACAGATTAATGATTAAGCATTGACTTTGCTTGTGCATTCCATATAATGAATTTTGTGGTTCTTAATTCATCCAAAGCAGCCACCGACAGCCTGTTTATTCGTTTTTTCTACTTTTTTTGTTGCATGACATTCTTTTTGCTCTCATGTCAGCATCACTTATCCCTTTTCGACCGAGGCAGTTTCAGGGCTGGTTCGGAGCAGGCGCTCAATTGAGAACCGTTTTTTTGAGTTTGGACTGCAAGTGAACCGGCTCCCAGTCCCAGCCAGGAAATATGGTACCCGAGCGAGTCCAACTCTTTGCTGGTCTCGAACCGCGAACCGCTTTCATCAGGGGGTGGGGTTGCCTTGATCAAAAACACAAACCAAACGTGTTTCCGCCATTGTCCTGCAGCGAAAAAAGAAAGACTAATGGATTCCAAGGCAATGCAGTGGTCAGCCATGGAGACAAGCTGCCTCCTTGCGGTTTGGTCCTCGCAGGAGATCCAGAAAAAGCTGGAGGGATCGACCAGGACCAAAGCCATTCTAGAGGAGATCCTGCGAGAGATATCAACGGCGGGGTTCGACAGAAGTGTCGACCAAATAAGCAACAAGCTAAAAAAGCTCAAAAAGGACCACCGGGACCAAAAAGAGGACCTCTGCCGGAGCGGCAGCGGACGCCCTGGCGCAACCCCAACATTGCTTGATGAGGTGCTCTGTGACAGACCGTCATACTGACTCCCAGGGGCCTTAAACTCGATGGCGGTCCTTCAGTTGATGATTGATGACTTGATCAACATCCAGAGCTCTCCGGATAATGATAAGTTGTGTTGTTGTTTGTTTTCTTTACAGATATGATATGTGCAACTCACTTTTTATAATGGATGTTGTGTTAAACCCTGTAGTTATGTTTGAGTAAAGTTAGCTCACCAACAGCTCGTAGGCTAACTTTCTAGCATGGTGGTAACAATAGCTGGCACTAGCATGCTACTAAGTAGGCATACTACGTTTCGCCACTGGCTTACTTACTACTCAACATATGGCTTCTAGGCCAGCATTGTATAAAGTGTAATGGAAGAGTTTTGTTCATTGTGTTCTCATTTTGTTGTTTACAGAGTTGTCTGCAATTGAGGATGCTGAGGTCGACGTGACGCTGCAACCACCATGACATGTCGTACACTTAAGTGCCTGTAACGCACCATATGGGCTTCTCTTCAGAGGTCTTGAGATGATGGCAGCTATCAATGAAAGAGGCAGGACACTCAGCAGGAGGGAGCTGCATTTGGAGTTAAACTTTCAAAGATGAAACTGCACTGATGGCGACGTTATTGCACAATGTTGAGCAGCAGTGTCTTGTACAACAAGGAGGGGGACTTGTCAACTGCAGTGCAGCTACTGGAGCTACTGCAGTCCTGTGAAGCATCACTGAGTGGGCAGTTATCAGAGTTTAAGAAATCTGCCCAGGTTGTCCCTGGGGCACTGCAGACCTATCAGTATGAGAGACAGCATGATGAAGAAGAATAAGAAAGGGGGAAAATACAGCTGAAGGTAAGGAAATGTGGAGGTGATGTGAGAAAGTCAGGCTCAACAACATTAACACCGACAGTTTCCAGGCTTTTGCCAGCAGCTGCGTGTTGTTATGAGGATACAGGGTGTATTAGTTCATCCAAGATTACCAAAAATATTAGAATATAGACAAGCCCATGCAAAGGGATTGCTCCAGTTTAGGTAATCCTATCATGAGTTAAGAAATACACTCCAGGCAACGTTCTTCAAGCATTTATGTAGTATGGAGGATTTTTAGAAGATTACCTGATACCTTCAGAGGGAGTTTATTTTCTCAAATGACATGCATAACAAGTGGACTGGAAACAACTAGAGATGTGTATCAGCAGTGATTCAGTGGGCTGGAATTGAAGAATTTTAAAGCCCAGTTTGCTGAGCGAGATTAGTAAAAAAGACTATTCACTGTTGTGCATTGGTGCATGACAGGGTCCATTACAGAGGCATTTTAGACTACAGTTTCTCCCTTGAGATGCATGGATGGGCAGAAATGGTATTGCTAGCTAGAATCAATGAAGCAGATGGTTCAGTTGTTCTCTGGCTACTGATTTTTGCAGATGTGCTACCTAAGAAACATCTGAAACATTATTACATGTACTCATTTGAAAGCAACATCTATACGACATGACTACAGACACGTCATGTCACAAAGAAGAGCAGATTAGTGCATACACTTATCAGACACCCATTTAATACATGCCGTTCATGGCCAGATTAACCCAACAAGGGATCTCAAGAATTGAGGAGACGATTGTGTTACGGATTGTCACCAGGACTGGAACCGAAAGCAGAACTTAGGCAAAAGATGGATTGTGAAAATACAAGTCTTTTATTTGGAGTCCACCCTGTGGTAATGGCACCGTGAGTACAGAGCAGGGCAGTCCCTCTCTCCGGTGTACTCACACAGAGGGTAACTGGAGCTCAGGCAAAGGCAGGCAGGTTCAGCAGCAGACAGGGAAGCGATCAGCACAAGAGCGGGAAGCATGCACGGCAATCTCTGAAGCAAGATGGAAACACACAAGGACGTCAGCTAAACACACACAAAGACAAGCAAAAGATAAATGCTTGAGGAGCCACGGAGTCAGAATACCACTGAAAACTGAAGTACGATCTGGCAATGAGTAGGAGGAATCCAGACGCTTTATAATAGAGGGTTGATTAGTGAATGGCTTCACCTGGTGCTGCCTGTTGTTTGGAAACCCCGCCCACATTCACCCACAAGAAACAAACAAGGCGAAGAGACCCAGGAGGAGGAGTAACAGACAGGGAAATGACAAAACACACACACAAAGAGGGAGAAGGGAGGGCTGCCATGATGAGGATCATGACAGATTGGTCCCTTTTACATATGTGTAATACTCCAATCTGAAGTTAAAAAGTCAAACAAATTGATTATGGGATATGCACAATTTGAGCCATGTAAAAACCTTTATAATGAAGATGTTAAATGCTGTTTTTTTAAAGACATGGCTTCAAAATTTAGACCGCAGTCAAGCTGCACCTCCCAGAGATGATCAATGAAGCCAATGAAGAAGAAACAAAAAATGCAGTTCCTTGAGTGTCCATTTAAGGGGATCCCAAAAGAAACTCAACTGAAATAAACATGAGTACAGCCTGGTTAAAAAAAAAAACAGTCTCTATTGATGATTTCTGTATCCATAACAGCTAGGGTAATACATTTTTAAATAGCTTACCTATATCATATGCCCTTTGATGCAGTTGGATGCATCTACCTGTCTAGTGTCATCTCATCTACAGATCACCCTTAGCTTAACTGTCTTGTCAGCTAATTGAACATCAGTCTTTTCATAATTGAATTTAGCTGCCAGTGCCTGCAAGTTAGGTCTGATGCTGGCTCCTCCCTGCAGTGAGGACAGCAGGCCTTACTCATCAGGAAATAGATTATTTAAAGTCAGCATGTTTGCTCACAGCAGGCCCACTACATTACCCCTGGAGTATGGAGTATCCATAGGGGTAACAGGGCGAGCCCCCGTTGAAATCTCACTGGCCATCCTAGGTGGGACTCTAAAATTTGAAACTATATATGATTGGTTATATTCATTTCAGAGGTGGTATTTATATTGAAATCTACAATGTGGGCTGTGTTGTAACAGGCTATTAGCTTACTTTGTATTTAAATGTAGCACATTTTCTTTTGTTGGTATTTTAGACTGTGACTTTGGACAAACATATTTATGCGTCATTAAAGAATAAGCTATGAAGATGTTTGAGTCACCACTCTGTTGTGTTTCTTGTTGAAGTCCAAAAATATAACTGCCGGAATATAATATCTGTATTACACTTTAAAGATAGTCGTTTAAGTAGACAGTGAAGACATAGAGAGTGAATAATATTAATTTGTGTGTGTTCTTCTTTTTTTAAGTCATATTTTTGGGGCAATTTCGCCTTTAATGGACAGGACAGCTGAAGAGAGACAGGAAAATGGAGAAGACATGCAGCAAATAGCCAGAGCTTGGGGGATGAGGTCCGGAGTCGAGCCTGTGACCGCTGCGACGGAGGGTTGTAGCCTCTGCATATGGGTGCGCTAAGACCGCTAAGCCAATGGCGCCCCATCACAGACTACATTTCACAAGCTTTCTTGGCTTCATGAACAACTTTAATCAGCTACAACCACAACAAGAATGAATACCCTGCACACCACAAAACAAATCAGGAGACGAAGATGGGTATACAACTCAGAGTTGTCAGAGTTGAAATGTTGTACAGGAGTGAGTGTAAATTTGGTGTTCGTGAATGAAAGGCAAGCTGTGCACATTCAGCTGGACCACTCTAGTGCCTGGTTGATGTGGTTAATTCCATTTGCAAATGTAGTAAAAAAAAAAACACACAAAAAGCCAAACTCTTGTTGGCGGTTGTCGTGTCTTCTGTTGTTTCTTATTTGTGTTACATAAATGACCAAAACCAGGACAAACTGTATAACTCTCATACCAGTGTGTTTGCAAACCTCTTGCTAGTGGAGCACCAACCTCTAGTCCAAATATGATAACTCCCAAATTACTCCCAAAAAAATAACACAGGCCTAATTACCCAAGTATGCTCTTGCCAAAAATAAGTTGATACATTATTTTATTGCAAGATACTACCAGATCCTATATCCTCATGTTGACCTGCATTAGTTCATTATGTATGACACATTCACCCTTCAGCTAAAGCCATGTCATTTGTTGAGTAAATCATTAATTCAAAAGACTTTTCATCATAAAACGGTCCCTCTTCCGTCTCTGCCGTCTGAATGTTGAGCTGTATTCTTCAAAGTCACAGCTCCACAGCTTCTTTTAGCTTCAAATGCACAGCCAAGCACACATCTGCAGCAGAGCTCCCCTGTGACTGCCATCATGGGATTACAGAGCTGTTTAGAGCTAGCACATTTGATTTAAAGCCTCTGTCACACACACAGAATGCACTGCTAGCATGTGAAGGCAGGGGCGATAACACACTTCAGCATAAAAAAGCTGCTGAGGGGAAGTGATTCAGAAGACTCTGCCTCATTCCATATTTGTCTGATGACCTATTGCTCAGCAAAGTATGTGTGATAAAGACTCACAGGTGGGGCAGTTATATTAGTGAAATACAGTCTCAGGGGAAAGTAATACTACTATTATCATTGTCCCAAAAAAATATATCAACATAAACCCCCTTTTGTCTTAATAGAAAACACTGTGATTCTACATGACTGAATTGTATCCAAGGCTTGTATCACTGAAAAGGTTTGGCAGATGATTTCAGTTATTGTTATATGTTTAACAATCATTTGGTAGTCATATTAAAAGCCCTCTCAGTGCTGACAACAGTCTGTCTTCTAATTAAATAAAAGATAAACCTCTTACCCACTGCCTGCTGGTCATTTCATTGTCACTGTTTGTGCAAATAAACTTCATTTGATGTCACTGTAAAGGGAAAACTGATGTGAGTAGCATCAGATAATTCAGTTGGCCGCCCCCACAGAGCAAGCATACAGCAGCTTCACTCAGCAGAAAAAAATAAAAATAAAAAAAGAAGGAAAAAAAACACAAAGAGAGGGGGAATGAAAGGAGAGGAGTGATGAAATGCTCACAATTTGGGCCCTGAGGATCAGACAGAATGCAGGATGGCAGAGGCATGTTTTGTTTCCCTACTTTAAACCCATTAAGAAAAGATGTCCTTGTAAAAGTGAGATAGGATGCTGGCAGCAGACAGCAGCTGTGCATGTTCATCAAAGTGAGAGAATGACAAGTGCTGCTGTTTAAGTATATATTACCCTCTGCAGCACATGTCCCTACATCCTTGCCACTCAGCTCTGAGTTAAAATAAAATGTGGGTCTCAATGGTGTCAAAACAGAAAGCATACTTTGGGCTTATCAAGTCTATGCCTTAACAGTGTGTTTTCCTCATGTGTATGGGGCTAGCATCTTGACAGTTAGAACAGATGCAAATAAATGCAATCCTTACACCATACCACACCATCTGTCATTTAATAAAGATATATTATTAAATGTAGCTGTTACATACCAAAATGTAATTCGTGCTGCATTTTAAAGTCCCTGCACAATGCTTGGTAAAGTTTGATGTCTCCAAACGACACAATGAAAACATGTAGTTCTTCAGGACTGACAGTTCAGGCAGAGCTAACAAGCATAAGTGGAGCGACAGTGGGGGCAGAGGGTGCGGCCGCCCCAGGGCCCACGTTCAGCAGGGGCCCCCCACTGAGTTACTTTTTTGACAGCCAATGTCTGTCCCTGTCCACAGTCGGTGTTTTAATTAAAAAACATTCACACACACACATCTATTTTCAATTTAAAGCAACCTCCCGTTGTCATTCAGTTAATAATCCCCAGAAATCCATATACACACTAACACACCTGAAAACGCATATGGCATGACCAGTCAAGATTATTTATCTTATCTTTAAATGGACCCATGAAATGCTTCAAGCTTAGGCGTGCAAACCACAACCATGCTCAACGTATGCCCACGTAAAGGTACACTGCTAAATAATTCAAAGGTTTACAAACAAGTCAATAATAATCGCTTTGGAGGCCACAAATGGACTGCACGTTTTTTCTACATCTTACCACTGTAGGTAGCCCAAGTTCCATTGGCTATATCATTCGACCATGATTATTATTGAATCCTATGTTACGACTGTGGTTGAAATGTGTTTTCAGGTGCCGATTGGGGATGTTAACAATTAAACAAGTATCGATTCATTGTTAACATCCCTAGTCGGCACCTGAAAACACAAAACAATTATTAATCAAGTTTCGATTCACACCCTGTCCAGGTGTCTCCATCATTGCCCACATGGGCGTTGAAGTCCCCCAGAAGACTCCAAGAAGGCTGTGGACTCTGAATTGCCATTTGGTGCATATGCACAAATGACAGTCAGAGCTTTCACCCCAGTGACCTTAAGACGTAATGAGGCGACCCCCTTGTTCATCAGGGAAAGTTCCAACACTGAGGTGTTCAGTTGGGGGCTTTTTGAGGTTCACCAGGATACACAAACCCCTCCACAGCATTAATGTGGTGATTCTTGGAGGAGCAATGTAAATGTGCCCTATTAAAAACTCTAAACTCTATACTACAAATTCAGTTCTGTAAATAAGGATAGGTTGGTACAGTAAATCAAAAGTAAGTCTGTTGATTGTTAACCCTGTAACAAGGACGTTAACTTGGGCAATAGTAATGTATTTATTCTGTTCAAAATTAACAGAAGTTAACATTCATGCTAATGTGAAAACCTGGAAGTCCCACAGTCAGTCCACTAATCTACAAAGGGTGTACGAAATATTCAGGGGCAATCCCAGAACCCTCTCAATCTAGCGCTTGGTTTTATCCTGAAATCTTACATATTAGTAGTATGCAGTATGTACTGCATACTGCATTTATGGGTAGTATGTAGCAGGCGATTTTGAAAACAGCCAGAGAAACTAAATACACACAGGGCAACGAGCAACAGGTGTGGACACTAGATACAGGACACAGGTGAAACTAATGAGCAAAACTAAGAAGGAATGAAACACATAAGGGAAGTAAGTAAAACTAAACTGGACACAAAGGGGGCAAGACCTACAAAATAAAACAGGAAACACAATAGAGTAGACTAAGAAACACACACACACACACACACACACACACACACACACACACACACACACACAGCATCACTAATAACCAAAGGAAGACATAACTTCTAGTCGTAACTAATATATAAAACAGACAGGGAGGAAACAAAGGCAACAACACAAGGGGAATTTACAGATTTAAACAGGACAAAAAGACAGAAAAAAATTAAATAAAATCAACTCATGACACTTAACAGCAACAACCACTTTCTTCTCCTGTCTTTCAACTGGTGCATTTTGCTTACTAAGTACAGAAACTGATATGTTACTAGTTTGTCTGCTCTGTAATGACATGGTGGTGCAAGAAAGTGGAGGGGAACCTGCTCCTTGTGTAGATATAAAAGACTCATTCTAAGTTAACAAAAAACACTTTTTTTGTATTCCGGTGGTTATACACTAATTTAAACATAACTTTGAATATTATATTACATTTCTACGTAGTCTAAATCCCACAAATACTTTCCAAACCTTTATGTCAGTTGTTAAGTAACACATTTAGGGTATTGTTAAACTTTCTTATGCTTGTATCTCCCATCCACCTTACCCAAATAAAAAACAGAAAAACTTCAACCTCATTGTTTCCTCCATCATTTTTTCATGCAGGAGTTTGGAGCAGGTACATCCAGATTCAAGTTTCTTTATTGTCATTATGCAGGCATAAATAAATTTTGCAGACTCCCGGCAAGGCACACAAATAAAAAACACAAATAAATAAGTACGTAAAAAGTTAAAAAAAAAAAAAAAAAAAAAACTTAAGACAGAATCAAATATTTACAAAAAAAGTGAAAATATTTCATTCTATTCTACAGTTGTTGGGTTTTTGTTTTACTTTTTTAACATAAAGATGTATGTTTATTTTCTCACCTTGATTTATGCTCCATCTGTGAACACAAACTTCAGTGTAGAAAACTGCCTGGCACTTTTCTGATTAGTACAATGCACAGACGATGCTTTGCAGTACTTCCATGAGCTCCTCTGGCTCTGTGTGATTTGTTCTTTAACATTTGGTTATGTATGCCAAAATGTAAAGCCAGTCACTGCTGCCAAGAAAACTCTAATCCAAACATTATGCCTGTCTATATGTATGACATCTTGCAAAACAGAGCTGAGGTGTAGGAACGTCTAAGAATGTGTGCACTATAATCATGAATCTTAAACAGGTTGGATGTTTTACATTTTTATTATGAAACAACTGTTATACCTGTAAAGAATGAGAAGCCTCTGATTTGAACACAGTGTCTGTGATATGATATTCAAACAGAACAAAGAGCACTAATGCTGAAAACAAAATGCCTTTTACTTGCTTTTATGTGAGCTTACTCGTATCATCAGTTCTGCTTTCTGTGCAATTATGTTGATTTATACTGTCGGTGCTGCTTATATATGGATATATTAGGAAGGAAAAAGTGTGTTTACCAGAAAGACATTTCATTGCATGTTAGGATGCTAATATTTCACAACATTACATCAGCACAGCTCAGGGAAGTGATGCAAAAGTTGTGTGTTGGGCAGGTATTCGTTCATTGACCAGAGAGTTGAAAAACATACTGATTTTGACCTGGTGATGGTGCTAGAGGAAGAGTCTCAGGGTGACTAAAGTTCATACATGTCATACTGAAGCCTTAACTGTCTTAGTCAAATATCCCAGTAATCCATACAATAGTTATATGACTTTTTACTCATGGTCACCAAACTCATGATAATTCATTATCTGGGAACCAGGAGTGTTTGAATGTGTCCACACAGCTAGTAATTGTGATATTTTACAGAATAAGTTCAAATTTAACTGCTTTTGGCACTATAAATGTCTGTACTGACTTGATGAAAGTTCATTCAAAGTTGTCATGATATTGCTCTTAAGGCCAAACATGTCAAACTTGCAGTGGGGCCTGCAGAATCCTAAGATTCATCCTCTTGGCACCATAAATATCTGAACAATTTGTGTTGCAATCCATAAAATAGTCATGTAGATAATTCAGTCTGGAACAAAATGTTGGATCAATAGATCAGCTCACTGGTCAATATCGCCTCTTTTCGAGCCGGACCATGACACAAGGATGGAAAATGTAAGATACAAACTTTTTGAAAACTGCTTAATCCAAACACCTCTGAAAAAGGGGTCTTGTATTTTGGCATTTTGAAATGATATAAACCAGCTTTTCATAACTCAACTGTTTAACTCTAAAAGCAAAAGAAGAGGATGAATGACTACTTCTCTTTGAACTTGGTATCTTTCTCCTCACTGTTTGGCAGACCTGTCTGCCCTGGGAAAGGAGCAATCTTGAGGAAGAAATAGGGATTACTGTGAACTCGCAAGGCCACAAGGATGGGAGTGGCTGCGTAGAGTAGGTTGATCACAAGCACGGACCAGAAAGCATCATTAGGGATACGAAATGGAGCTGTGGTACGAGAGTGGAGAGACCCTCCAATGTGGGACCACTGGCACTGAAAGATGATACAGATAACAAGAGAGAATTCAGCCTGTCATAAATACATTTTTAATATCCTATCAGCACCAATACTTCCACTGCTGACAGTTTTGTTCTTTACTCACATAATATCTGACACTTTAACATTTCTTTCCACAAAAACTACAGAGAGAATGAGCTACCTTTGGTCTCTCTTCCTAGTTATTATCCGCATTCAGAAAAACCTCTTTAAAGAAAAGATAAAGCCCCGCAGAAGAGATGCACAGACTTTAGAGGCTGGCTCTTTTGAAAACAGGGAGGGTAGAATCTGCAACCTCTCATAAACAGTAAATAAAGGTCGTAATCAAATGTTTCCTCCTGTTTTCTTGTTTGTATCTTTCTCTGAGATAATTAAAATAGAAAACACCACAATTTATTTATCAAAGGAAATATACGCAAAAGGATGAATGTGGTCCAGGTTATTCTTAGCAGGATTGAAGCTCAGGACAAGGAGCTAATATTTGACAAACTTCTTTGATCTGAACACAAACTGGAGATGAAAACTTGAATCAAACAGGGACAACAATATTTCACTTGACTGTTAGCCTTCATGGTGTTACCTGGATCATGGCTCCAGCGAAGAACACAGTCCAGTCTAACATCCATGTGCACCCAGGCTTGAGGAGACCATAAGCAAATGCTCCTAACAGAGGCAGTCCATAGAAAAACAAGTGCAGCATCTGTGGACAAAAAAAAAATGCAACAGTATTATGATCTGAAGTGTTCAATTGGTTGGATATTGACTGTGAAAGTGACAATGTGTTTCCCCCTCATTGTGAATGAATCCATCTATATTTGACATCTTCTAAACTTGTGAGGCTTGGTGTAAATTATAGTGTAGAGTCCATTATAAAGGCATTCTACAACATAGTGCAGAAAGACTTCCTCTTCATCACTGTCAGGCCTTGTTTTTGTTGGCCCCTGACCAACACTCCAGTAGATCATCAATACACTACATCCATATTCTACTCTGGCTTACACAGCAGGACAAGAGAGGCCTGCCTTAATTATGTAAATATAAACACCTTCAGAATTATTTAATGCTCTATCAGTGCTGCTAAATTAATGAAAACTGCAGCATAACTTTGTAGGTATGGGGAGTAAACTAGAGGTATGAATTTTGAGTAAAATTAGCTCAACCCTTTCCTATTTAGACGTGCCAAATTCAAAGTGTTCAGGGTTTGTTACAGTTGTTTGTTGTTTTAGTTCTGTTATCTCAAGGTCCAACTATTCCCTAACAGTACATCATTTTATCATCTTAATATTAAATCATGTTGAATTTAACTATGTATTCTGTGAAGTGACTAGCAGTAGTAACATGATGCTCGAAAAGTTAATGGTGCACATTTTTTTAAGTGTAAAGATGTCAAATGAGCTCTCAAGGAAATGTTACATTTAAAAATGTAGTCTTATATTTCCACAGCAGGCATCACCCTGTGATGTCACTTGGTTTGGTCCCACAGTGTAAGTCATTTTCACTCCAAGAATCTGACTAAATGTTTTCATTATATCCCTAATTGGAACTACAAGGACAATGGACAGTGAAAAGTCGGAGAGACTTAAGGCCACATTTCAAGTTAAGAATATATATTTGTAATATATTGCCTACCACCAAACTCTGCATTCAGCCAATTCTTTAATAACTTTTAAGTTTGAGAATGGACATGAGAGGGGTGTTTATGGAGTGTAAGACGTATATTGCCAGTCGAAACCCTACAGTAGACTGTATAAAATATGGACGTAGTATCCGTGACGTCACCCATCTGTTTCTGAAGAGCTGTTTTGAGGCCAATCATCGACGGCAGCCATATTGCTGCTGTCGAGTGATTGTGACGTAAAGAGGCGGGCTTTGAGCCTCATAGCCAACAGCTACAGTGTTCCCGCAGTCAGCTGTGCCTCTCATTGGAGGACTCGTAATATAAATATCTTCGAAATTGCCGCATTAGAAAAAAATTCCCCCCCCTCACAGTGTGTGCCGATCAAGAAATGAGCTATCAAGACTACACTCATCTTTTGTACCAGGCTGTAAACATGTTATTTCTGCTGTAAAGATCGGCTTTTTTGAATTGGTGTGTATGTGGTTTCCGGTACTTCCGGAGCCCGCCCCAAGCGGATCCTCGATGAACTGCAGTTTTTAGCACTTCCGCATGGGACTCGTATTTTTAGACCAGAGGTTGCCGCTTGGTCTAAACTGAGCTTATGAGTTTGCCAGGCCCAGGATCCTTACAGGGAAATGTATTCAGACATTAAGGCTTGTACCATAGACTATAAAAAATGCACAAAGTATCCGTGACGCAACCATTCTGTTCCTGAAGCGTTGTTTGAAGCCAATTGTCAGCGAGTGCCATATTGGAAATGCTGAACACAACAAAATTTCGTCCAAGCTAGTGTGAGGTAAAGAGGCGGGCCTTTAGCCTTTTCGCTAACAGCTACAGGGTGCCTGCCTGTCAACCAAGTCAGCCATGTCCTTATTTGGGCAAAACTGTTACGTTTAATATCTTCAAAGAATACAGAGTTATAAAAAAAATCACCAAGTACAGTGTGTCTAAAAAGATAAATTAGCTACTCAGACATAAACTGTTTTTTGAACCAGGCTATAAATATTATTGCTGTAAATATCAAGTGGTGTGTATGTGGTTTCCCGTGTTTCCCGTGTTTCTGCAGTCAGCCTGCAAATTAAAGAGAAGCTAAACAGTAAATATTCTGTGGTAGGCTTAAAACACACCAGTACACTAGTGGCTGAATGCTAATGTTAGCTGTTGTCTGATGGTAGCTCAAGGGTTATCTAGTCAATTTTATACCTTTAAATATGGCTCAGATTTCCACCATTCATTGTTTTTGTAGTTTCTTGTTGATTGTTTAGCAATGACATGATAATCTGCCAGATTCTCAATATTTGTATGACCCACAACCTCGGATGAAGCACTACATTAATGACTTTAAATATTTCACCCTGAGCATGACATCACAGAAAAGATGGCTGCCATGTGAACATGGTGTATTGTTCTTTCGGTGCAGAACTTGAGTCTCTGCTACAATTTGCACTCTCAGCCCAATTCTCTACTACCAGGGTCATTACAGAGGCTGTCTTGACCTTCAACTTGAAATATTTGGAGAATGAAAGCCCACTTTCCCACTTTATAAAACCCTCAAATTATACCACTGAACAGTTTCTTTTCATTATCGCTCTGAGTTCTGGATGAATTCTAATGAGTTCAGCCCAAGGCCCAAGAGCCAATCATACATGCCCTTCAGTCTTTTGTTGAAATGTCTTTTAAGTGCTGCTGCGGTAATCTGTCACAAATCATTCATCAACATCAGTGAATTAAGAGGTCAGTCTCTGCAGAAACAGTGTGACCCTGTTCAGCAAACCAAACCTCATTTCATTTCTTCACACCCACATACACACGAGAAGCCATGACTCATTGCTACACACACACAAACACCCTCACCAAGACATACTTCACATGCTGCACACACACCCTCCACCCACCCAGTGAGCTGCTGATGGGGGGGCTTTTGGAGAGGGATTAGCTTATCAAGTTCTCAGCATGCGGTGCGTCTGTCTGATCAATGACTTGCAATTGTGCCTGGACTGCAGCCCCGACAAGGTCTTTGGATAACCTATTGACAAAGCTGTGTACTCTGAACAAAACACAACAAAACCCTCAGACAGGTGGGGTCGGCAGAAGAAAATAGAATGATATCAGATTCACTGCCAGTCGCAGTAATAATCTCTTATCTATCTCTTACAAATGAAAAAGGGACACAGAGATGCTCTGGCCTCTCATCTTTGCTCATTGTTGCTGTAATGATGAAAAATGTCTCTGTAATTATCTACAGGCTGAAAGAGTCGAGGCAATAAGGGCGAGCTTCCAACACACTCAGAGTGATAACCATGAAATCAGGGGTCCATTCTGTGGTTTGTTATTTAAAATAGGCAGGAAATGAGTGCTCAAGTACCGCTGCTCCTGCAGACGCAGTGGCTAAGTTCAGAGACAAAGAGGAAAAACACTTACCATAACTTTCGGGTAACCCACAGGATCCTTCAGGTAGGGCTCAAAGTTCCTCAGGTAGACAGAGCAGGCTTCCAGTGGAGAGTCTAAAGCAACCTGGGCAAAGTAAGAGGAACACCTCACAGTGTGATCCAATTCAATTCATTTTTCTTCCCACAGAGAGTAGCATCAAATGTGAACATTTTCCTTGGCACATTCTGAATAAAAGAAAATGCCTTTGTTTGACATCTCAGGAGGCATGCTCCTCTGTTCATCCAAGGGAGAGTTTGAAGAAAGAATGAATACCGCTCATGTTTCTGTTTTGTAAATAAGAACCTACAGTAAGCAGATGGTTACACTTAAAGGGACAGTTATTTTTTTAAGTTGGGTTGTATGAGGTACTTATCAATGGTGAGTGTGTTAGCCACAAGGGATCCCAATCAGCTCGGCCCCTTTGTTGAGAAAGCTGACGGAAGCTAGGCTATCAACCGCTACAAACAGGGCCAGCTGTATCTTGTGATCGAGCTGATTTCAACAAACTCCAACCAAGCCCTCTTCTCAGTGTGAGTGAAAGCTCTATTTGTCTATTTGGAAACTTTTCAGCACCTTACTTTGCAGGCATGGAGCTCATTCATTCTGCACTATATTCAGAAGCGGCACATACGTGTTCTTCCCCCTGCAGCGCTCTGATCAGCTGTTTGGATCTGCAAGCTTCGAAAGAGACAAAAATATACCCAAACTAAAAAGTTGAGTGATAACAACAGCAACAACGACATGCCGTTCACTGCGGATATATGAGGACAACTCTACGATTCAGAGTTTACAGAAAAAAGAATGGAACTCTATGGACAGAAGGAAAGAGGGGAGGAACTTCTGTGCCTACTGAGGAGAAGAAGATTACAAGTTACAAGTTACCTGGTGGTGCAGGTGTGTAAATTATGAGCCCATGTCCACAAACTGAGATAATTACTTGCTGTCAGGAGTGGGACTTGGCAGCAACAGTATTTCATGACCTTTCTGAATGAGAGGATATTAACAGCTTACATACGGCTGCAGTATGCTTTACTTACCATCCAGAGTTTCCTGCCGTGCTGTGTGCCACTGTTTTTATTATTACCAACTCTCTTCAAAAATCAGAAGTTAAATCAGATATCCAGAAAAGCAAGATGGAAGTGCATCTTCATTTGGCTCTCATTGTTTTTTATTGCATTATAACATAACCCATGGTGCACACCATATGTATACCTTATCAAAATACATTGTGCAAGATGTTGAGGGGAAAGATTGAGCTGAAATTCTGCAGCCATTATTATTAAAATTCGATAGGCTAGGTACTTGGTGCTCAAAATGAAGTTAAACTGTGATGAAAAATACAAATTCAAAATATATCAGTGGCTCGTTCTTTTTATGTTTTTGTTTTTACCTTTATTTTACCAGGTAAAAATGTTTGAGAACCAGTTATCATTTAAAAATATGACCTGGCCAAGATGCACCAACAGGAACACATATACACAAATAGACATATAAACATAAAATAGAACAAAATTGAACAAGGAACAAGCAATGTGCATGAGGTGTAAAAAAGTATGTGTGTATATATATATAAGTATGCTTGTAAGTAACGTCAGCAGCCGCAACAGTCAACTACAATCTGTCGAAGTTTTAGTTTCGGTTGTGAGTGGAGTCAAAGTTGAAAGCTTGAGGGTGTTTTGTAAGTTATTCAGTTGTTAGCTGCTGCAAAACGAAAGGAATTTAGCCAAAAACAGTAGAAGTACGGGGATGATGAGCTTGACCTAGTGCGATTTGAGACTTGGGTGACGTGAAGGAGAGCGGTCAGGAAGGGAGGTGTCTTGCCCAGGATTGACATATCCAAAATGAAGCCAGTGTTGAAGCCGCCATGGATGAAAGGAGGGCCACTTCCCCAGTTTATAGAGACCGCAGTGGTGAGTGTGGAAGGGTGCATTAGTGGAAAAGCGGATACCTGAGTTATAAAGAGTGTCCAGTTTCTTGAGTGCGGTTGTGTCCGTGAACTATGCCAAAACAATGGGCTTTCTGACAGCAATGTAAAGTAATGACAAATTTCTATCTTGAGTATACACTTACACCAAGAATCACGCTTTGGTTGCAGTTTGTTTAAGTTAGCTTAATTCTACAGCCGTTATTGGCCTAGCTTTCATTTAGGTTATGCAGCTGCTTTCTCAACAAAGGAGCCGAGCTGGAATCCCTTCTGACTAACACATTTGCTATTACAAGAACCCCACACAACCCAACTTCAAAAAGACTGAACAAGCCTTTTAGCACAGATCCATCTACCAGCACCTCTGAAACTTTCTAACTAAATTAGAATGTGTTTCTGCTACACCTTGGCTTTTATACTGGTGTAATGAGCTAAATGTTAAGCTTTCGAGATGTTGTGGACAGATTGCTTTTTGTGTTTAGATGTGACATGCAGCACAGCAGTTTTGTCAAATCCAGATTTCATTACCTGATGCTTTGAAGCCACAAGCTTTACGGATGATAACACAAAACATTCTGTGGTGCTCAGTTAATTGAACCTATCACTTGCTGCAAAGGAAAGATATCCTTGCCATTCTCTGGACACACTGCTCCACATAAGCAGAGTGTTTAGATTGCATTTCTTAAAGATTCTAGACTTACAAAATGTTTTTTGTGGATAGCTCTGTAGTTGTGATGTTTACTTACCAGGCCTCTGAGGATGGTGAAACCCATGGCAGCAAAGAGAAGCACCAGAAGAATCATATCCTTGGGACGCCAGATCAGCTTCATGGTCTGAACTTGCATGGCCTGTCATGACATGTGGATGGAATATTAAGTGAATATGGTAACTTTTGCACCTGTACTCCTAACAAGTGAAATAAATTGAATGAATTAGGTCTATCTGTGCAGGTTACCTGGTTTCTTAAGACTAAATTGGTCATTTAAGGGAAACAGGAAACATCATTTACAGAAATGCAGTCCTCTGTCACAGTTTTGATTGATATTGCAAACTTTCATATTCAAAGGTTACAGAAAAACTTTATCATCAAATGTGGTCATGTCCAACTGTTGATTGCCACATATTTACTCCTCTTTAAGATCAGTTAAGCTTTCCACCAATTTCTGAGGGAAATGGGGGAGACATGGATAGAGTTGTAACACTACCATTGCCATTTATTCAAGCTATTTTTAAGTATATATCTGATTTTATGATCTTTTTCTCTATCCTTTGAATTATAGATGGTACGGGCTGGAGTAGCTGCATGGTGTAGCAGTGGGTAGCGCTGTTGCCTAACAGGTTCCTGGTTTGAGTCCCTGGTCAGGCAGGTACCTTTCTGTGTGGAGTTTGCATGTTCTCCCCGTGCATGTGTGGGTGATCTGGCTTCCTCCCACAGTCAAAAAACATGCTCATCAGGTTAATTGGTCACTCTAAATTGCCCATAGGTGTGTGTATCTGTGTGTGCGTGAATGGTTGTCTGTCTTTCCATGTTTGCCCTGTGAAAGGTTGGCGGCCTTTCCAGGGTGTACCCTGCCTTCCGCCCAAAGTTAGCTGGGATTGGCTCCAGCCCCCCATGACCCGGGATAAGGGGTCAAGATAATGGATGGATGGATGGAGCCGGAGTACTTTTATATCATGTTTTTGTCTTTTGATAGTTTGTCAATTCCGACTGGTTTGTGTGGTTTCATGTTCATGTTCTTTTTAACTGGATGTCAAACCGGACGTCATCATCATCTTGCTGCAAAACAAATCTACTTACGGGTATAAATAAGGTAACTTAACCTGACCTATTGCCACCAATCAGGGATAACATTACAGTCACATGATCATTTCAGTGTTTACCCACTTCCTCTTTGATCCAACATGGTGATTATTAAAACTAGAAACAGGTTCTTCAAGTTTCTACAGAGGAGTCAATGAGTCACAGGTGCTGAAGCCGAAAGTGTCACACACAACTCCACCCAGTCTCCTGTATCCAGCGCCAAGCTGCTAAATGCTCCTTTGTGTTCACTAGCTAGATGCTAACTCTGTCTAACTCTATTTGCTTTGTTGCCCTTTGTTCCTCAACTCAGTATCCTCTTAATTTAACAAATTAATGAAATATTTGAGAGGATTTTATGTTATTTTTAGCCAAATATGTTAGCACCACTACAGATTTAAGCCTCTGGCTGTTATAATCCCACATTTTTCTTGGCTTTGGCTACTTCTTTCTCCACACTGGCCTCACGGATTTCTACCATTCAAACTTAATTTGAACTACTTATTTAAATACCTTTGTTTTTTGGGATTTGGCCTCTTAACCCTCACAAATCTCTGACAATTGTAGGTAACAGACAGCCGTGGGAATTACCCTGTTCAGTGCCGCATTTAACATACCGTTGTAACAGAGCTGCTTTATGTCATACTCTTAACATTGAGAAGTAATGGAAAATGTGATGATGAATAGCAATTATCATATTTTTGATGAAGCATTTTAGCTCCACTTGCTTTCACAGTCTGCTTATCTTTCAGATTCAGCAAAGTATGCTGCAAATTCCTCCATCACCCCAACAACAGCACCTCTGGAATAAGAGCAACTCATAAATATGAACGACCTCACTGGCTGCCCTCTGTCAGCTTTCATGTCCTGGATCATATTCAGCTGGAACGCATTTGATTAAATTTATTCAGTAAACACTACATCTCTAACCTCTCCGCATTCATATCAAGGTCTAACCATTCATGCATCAAACTCACGTTGTATCCGCCGATTCGCGGTCTGTCCTTGGGCCGGGTGAATATCGTAATGGCTCCATAGATTGGCATCAAAAGGAAGAGAAAGTTGATCCAGAAGACTGGACGGATCTCTGACCCATATTTACCTAAAGAGGAAGAGAGAGGCTTCTATCTGTTTGTGCACACACTGTAAACTTTCCAATGTCTATCGATTATTAAACTTTGAAATAAAAGTCCCATAGGGAACGCCACACAGTACAGCGAGTCTGTGATAACACAACAGAGAAAACAAGACACTACCTACAGACAAGTTTGATCTTCTGACACTTATGTATTCAGTTTGAAATGCCAACAACAGATGCTTTAAGTCTGTTTCTTTCTTTGTTCTCTGGGCCGTGACGGCAGGAAAGGTGTGGGCTGTGTGTGTATTTTTTTGGCAGAATGAACTACAACACTGATGATACACGGCTGTGCAGATGTTCACTTGATTAAAGCTTGTCATCATGGGACCGGTAAAGGGGGAATAAAAGATGAGGCCTACCTGCCACTATCCCAGAAATGAACACACTCATGTTGGCAGTCAACGAACCAGCCCAGAACAAGCCCACGGTGCGGTATGCTTTCCTGGAAGAGTTCAAAATAACAAATAAATACTGGTGTAGATACAGAAGTAAGATAGAGGGAAACTAAGTTTATAAATAACAAATGTTGGCTGTTTTAGGCTACACATGGCTGTAGTGGTATAACTTCTAACATATCCAACAGACATACCGAGCACAATTTCCCCCAGTGGTAAGCAGTTGTAGTTGATAAGAGGATGTTATTTCCATTTTTTTACACCTGCCCCAGGGCAGAGCTTAGTCTGAACTCCTGAACTCACCAGCTGCACTTTGTGACTGACTCGCTCTAGAGGACCCTTGTTTTTCTAAGAATACTGTTCTATTCAGACTATTGTGTTGATTTGATGTGATAAATGCAGCCTCTGAACCTGAGTGTAAAACCATGTGATTTTCTCAGCTTTATTCACTGTTTCTCTTCTAAAACGAAATATATGGAAATAACAGGCCTGAAGCTATCATGAGCAGAAACATTAATCTCACTGCTAAAAGGTATTACTGATACACAAATACAAGTTTTACTGGATGCTTTGCTGGAAAAGGGACTGATGCTCTACATATATCCATAAATGTAGAAATGAAGTTAAATCATTTAAATATTAAATGCTTAAATATTTTTCCACAGTAACATTTACATGTTGAATTTAGCTGTGCTTTTTTTATGTTTATTCCACCCCCCAACGCACTCTAGCCTGTGATTGGTTAGTTAGGGGCTTCTTATTTAGAAAAAGGTGCTCAAGCGGCAACCCCTGGTCTTAGAATATGAAGCCCATGCGGAAGTGTTAAAATTGCAGTTCATAGAGCGTCCACTTGAAGCTGGTTGCAGAGACACCAGAAACCACATACACACCCATTCAAAAGAGACGATCTTTGCAGCAATGATAAACATGTTTACAGCCTCAAACAACGGAGGAGCTAATTTCTCTATCGGCAAAC
Source organism: Notolabrus celidotus (assembly GCF_009762535.1). Lineage (NCBI taxonomy): Eukaryota > Metazoa > Chordata > Actinopteri > Labriformes > Labridae > Notolabrus > Notolabrus celidotus. Next base: position 12,241,472 of record NC_048273.1, on the reverse strand, counting down.
ACTGTACAGGGGAGGAACTCTGTATTTTTGAAGATAATAAACTTACAAGCTTTGCCCAAATAAGGACATGGCTGACTTGATTGACTGGCAGGTGCCCTGAAGCTGTTAGCGAAAAGGGTAAAGGCCCCCCTCTTTACCTCACACTAGCTCAGAGGAAGTCGGGTTGTGTTCAGCATTTCCAATATGGCACCCGCTGATGATAGGCTTCAAAACGGCCCTCAGGATCAGATGAATGATGTCACAGATACTATGTCCATTTTTTACACAGTTTATGGTTGTGCTGTTTTTGTAAAGCTGACCAAGTGTGAATAAGTAATACTGCTGCATAGGAAAGGTATACGTCTAATCCTGTTGTTTACACAAGTTCTTGTAAATTTAGTCTCCTGAGTCCCCCCTGAAAAGCCCCTGCTTGAGTAGTACTTTCCAAAGGTCCAGGAACTATGGGGGGTGGGGCCTGCAGTGCTGAACGTTTCAGATTAGTAACCGTAGTGTTTTTATTTCACCCACCATGACAAGAGTGGTCCAATGCACCACCACACATCGAACCGTCACATTGCATATTGTTTTGTGCTGATGCAGGTTTTAGCAGTGGACTGCAAAATAATTGGACCAACAGGACCATTCCTGACCTGTCTGTTATCCTGCTTATCATCACCAGGTACATGATAAAGTGGGCTATCCCGTCCCAGTAACACATCATGATGGCGTAGGGTGTTCCAAGGTAGGGCTCTCCCTAAAACACAAACATTACACAGACAGTGGTTCGGATTACGCTTTTCGTGGTTGGACTTTTGCTGTTCGTTGTTACATTTATTGTGATAACAAGAAACTTACCGTCTTTTGGTAGAAATCCATAAAGCCGGAGATAATGCCATCATATTCCAGGGCGCTTACCAAGTCAATGATGCAAGTAAAGGAAAATTCAGCAAAAACTGCAAAGGCAAGAAACAGTGGAGGGAAATTAAAACATCATCATGATAGTACACATGAAAATATGACTGAATTGAATAGTTATTTTACTTTAGATTTGTGTGTGTGTGCAAGGGAAGGTGGGCAGTATGTAGCTGCCACCGCACGATATCAGCTTACACTCAAGAATAACTTGCAGAATCCAGGAATTGTGACACATTAAGCAGCTTTGTCAGCTTTGAGCAAGCATCATACAGAAATTCTGTGATTTTAAAAGTTGCATGTCATTACTTTATCTGCTTTTTCTTCCAACTTTGAAAAATATACACAAACATGTAGTGATTGAGCAAAACTGACATGAGTAGAATGGCAGATAACCCTTTAAGTCTTCTAAATGTGTGTCAGATCTTTTTCAGCTTGAAGGTTTTTCTTTTTCGAGATTAAAATATTTTCCTTGAGCTGGCTGTTCATTGATTTATGAGACAGGGCGAGGAGAAAATTAGGTCTTGTGCAGGTATAGGCTGGAGGCATGGTTTTAGTGAGTCCATGGTGAACAGCTTTCTTCTATCCTCGGGTCAAAAGCTCAGCATCGGCACATGAAACAGTCTTACTAATATCATTAATTATACATCACTGACCCTGCTGGCTATATAGCTCTTATTGACTCTTTTTTTAACCATGTTCTGCTCCCTATGGGTTCTTGAAAGAGAATTTGAGGGTTGAATTTATTACTTTATGTCAACACCTTGGCACAAAAACACTTAAAACATAATCTGTGTACATCCACAATACTGACAGATTTTCAAGACAGCTGACTGTGAAAAAACAATCAAAACATCAGTTAATTCTTTGGCCTTTCTACCTTTTTCAACATCGAGACCATTTTTGGAGGTAGAGATAACTACAACAGCCGTATGGCACACACGTCAGCCTGTTAAAGCATCAGCTGCTGCATGTTGGAGATTCAGCATGTGATAATGGGAGATGTTGGTCTGCATGGACAACAATGTGTCATTAATGTGCAGTTCAGTATGACTTTTTACATAACAACATAATTGTGGAGTATCAATATGAGCTCAGGCACACACAGGGTACCGCCACTGTCTGTAAAAGGATCTTATAACGAATAAGGAGCCAATTTGACTGTTAATGACCCCAAAAATATTGACTGACTAAGCATGTGAGGTAAAAAGTGTGAGACATTATACCCCTCATTTATTTTTACAGCTTTCAGCACTGATCAGGAGGTCTGACTGTTTTCAGACATTCAAAATATATACACTGACAGGGGTTGATAACTTTGGATTGACGTAAAACACACAGAGCTGGAATGAGGAGAAACAGTTAAATGAGCATCCACACATAAATGTTGGAGACAATATCAGCTCAGAGGGAAAAAGTTGCCAAAGCTGTTGCAATGATTTGCTGTCTGGACTTTGCAGAATGTCATTATAAAGTGAATCACTGTGTTGTGACACAGACATCTCTCTGCAGATACCACGGATTAAAGCGCTGTATAACATCCTCCCTATCTGTCCTTTGCACACTCTTTGAACACACATTGCACGTGCGCACACATACACAAACAAGTTTTGTCTCTCCTGTGTATTTGTAATCCTCAGGACATCCGGGTTTATCTCTCTGGTATCTAACAGGTGAGATAGCAGGGGGATTATGGGTGTCTATCATTGAGAAGAGCCTGGAACAACTCTGTCCTTGTTGTTATAGTTCTCCTACAACACAGATTTAATACTGTTTCTGTCCTACAAAAGCCCCCTGGAATCAGCAGAACATTGTTAACTATAGATACAAAGAACAATGTAACACCAATGTCTTCAGAAAAGTTTCATTCAATGCTCATTCTTCAAACAAAAGTCCTTGTGGTAGTCACAGTTAATGAGTCATTGTAGAGTCAGTTCACCATGCCTTAAAAGCTTTGAATTTACCACCAGATTAATCAAGGTCTCAGATGAATACTTTAAGTACATGTGCTGTGCAGGTCCTTAGCATGCAGAGGTTTTGGGTCGGTCATGCCTCAGGGAAAGTCTGGCTAAGCTTTGTCCTGAGCCTGATCAGTCTAAGCAGCTTTTGACGTATCAAGTGAGATCACATAAAACACAATTGATGTTTTCTCTCCAACAATGTGTTGCAAGTGAAACTTCTGGAAGCCCTAATATGAAAGTTTGAAATAGGCTGCAGCACAATGCATAGTGGTCATTATCCTCTGTATGTTAGTCTGTGCGTATGGCAATATGTGTCGCATGTTGGGAAATACACATGACTGGGCTAATTACCAAAGAATAAGATGTCTTTAGGTGGGTTGCCACGAGTGATGAGGAAATAAAACAGAAATACGACCACCAGCACAGCGACACCGACCTCCAAGATGACAAACGGCCTGTGAAGAAGAAGAAGAAGAAGAAGAAGGGACATTGAACTGTTAGAAAGAAAAATAATGACACATTTTTCAGGTTTTTCGCACAATCTCACTGCTGACTCTGCACTTTCAGACATCTTGCTCTGATTTTCTGCTTCATTCCCTTCACTAATTAGTTTCTCCCATGGAGGTTGTGCCAGTCTTTTCCGCAGTGCTAAATTAGTTAATGATGATGAATGGGAAGTCAGCGAGAATGATAATCACCACCAGCCAAAGTTAGAATGCAGAGAAATAATGCAGAGGTGTGAGGGGAAATCTGTCTGATGGATGAACTGCACCAGCACAGAGCAAAGGCACTGCTGCTGGTGTGGAGGTTTGTGTGCTTCAAGTTTCCTGGTTAGCTCATTGAATTTATTCTTCTGATATCCTTCCATCTTAATTTGCTTTAAAAAAAAAAATGAATTCAAGCAGATGCCTCAAATTGAATTTCAGAGCTTGGAAAATATGTTTTGATTTTATCATATAAGTCTGTTTGATGTGAAAACTCTGATTCTGTGCTGTTGGTATTTATCCAATGAAACAAAAGGACAGGAAATTTCTCTTTCAAAACAAGATTGTCTTTTGCTTTGTTAAATATGCATTGGATGGTTTGTTTTATAATAGGAAATACTTTACAACTTTATGCTGTGCTTGCAAGTCTCATCAAGTTGTCAAATTTTCCATTTTTTCCGAAGCAATAGAATAATGGTTTTATTCCCTGTGGTGCACTTTTAGTATAAATCACAACAACTTTCTCTCATGAAACTTTACACGTGTGATTTCCTCCCTCCATGCTGCTGTGGTGGTATGAATACCAGAGGTTTAAGACACTAACTGTACATAGTATAATCAATCATAGACAAAGATATAGGAAGCAGCAAGCTAGGGCTGTGTTAGTTCAGCTCTGCCCTGCGTGTTTACTGGTCAAAGGTACTGCAGCCTTGCACTGAAAAAGATTAATGTGCAGCAGGTATCTCGCAGTAAACAACATTACATCCTTGGAAAACTCACTGTGTGAGCACAGGGATGGAAAACAAATGCCGTGAGAGCAAAGGGACGCTCCCCAGCTACTTCTCCAATTCAATAGAGCAGGAAGATTTATGCACACAATTCTGTTTGTTTGCAGAGTGGAAAAGCAAGAGACATATTGTATGTCAAGAGCAATTTATCAAACTCCTCTGTACAGTCTGTATTGATTGTCCATGTCCACACACTCAAAAAAGAGCTGCCAGATTTATTCACACAGGGGGGGAATGAAATTCTGTGCGAAATGAGAAATATATTGTGCTATAACCAACATGTGCTTTACCACTCGCTCTGTTTATTCAACTGCTGTTGTTGCAGGGTGCAGGCATCAACTATTGACAAAACTATAAAGACAGCATCACATAAAAGTATTTCAAAACACAATCCTGGGATGAGCAATTATCCATTATAGCTACAAAGATATTCTCGACATAATGTTAGATTTTCTCCACATTGACTTCTTATAGCCACCTATTTTTATATGTCCCACAAGAGAAGGTCACATATTATTATTTTAGTGTTTATACAAATAAAATCACAAATGTTTAATAAAAGGATGTAATTGGACGGGTGCAACATGGTCCAGGATTTATGAGGCACATACAGTGGATACAGATAGAAACATACGTTGAGCTTTAAGCTTAGAGTGTTCTCTAGTGGTGGTTTAGTATACCGCCTGTTATCATAGCATTCAGGAAGGATCAAATGTTTTCTCCTTATAGTTCTATAATACATCTAACAGTTTTGACTATATATTAATATATTTTTACAAAGTTTCTTATACAGCGTTGCATCCAAATCATCCAATTGTGCATTATTAAGACTGTGTGTAAAAAAAGTTGTGACTTACTCTTGTAGCACTGGGTTGGTGTTCATGGCATAAAGGATGCCAAGGGCAGAAAATGAAAATATAAAGACTAAGGTCTCCATCTCTTCCAAAGCTGTTCAGCCTCCCTCCTAATACAATCCACAGCAATACTGGAAATAGAATACAGGCAGTGAAATCTGCTCCAACAATAGGCTCTATATCTGATCACATCAACTCCCAAATTTTAGAAAGACATTAATATATTACTAAGAATGGGAACAAATGAAATACATCTTTTAAAATAAAGTCAAATGATGATTGTCATTCAAATAAAATCCCAAAAGAGATCTGCAATGTTTAATAGATTGGGAGAGAAATGGAGAAAGCTCTTACCGTCTGGCTACCCTTTCCGTGGATTAATCAAATTACAACTGGCCTGAAGCACACATGGCCTTTACTGGGGAAATAATGAAGTGGAGACAAAGAGCCTTTTGGGGGAACAAGTTATGCAATTTGGTTTTATCAGAGATTTGCATAAGTCGTATTAGAGAACGGGCCCACATTCCACTTAGGCAACACACTCACAGGTTATTCTGATTCCTCCTCTAAGGGGCACTTGATATAGTGTTTTATGAAATGTGTGTATTGTGTGCTGTCTGTGATGTATTTACGAATACTAAAAATGTCATGTGAGTAGCATAAAACAGGAGTGCATTATATTTTCTATAGGGGGCCATCACCAACAGTGAACAAGAAAGACGCTGTTCAAGGGCTCTTTGATTTACTTATCCCTGTAATTATGGCACCAGACTACCGCCTTAGATATGTGAAAATGGTCACTTACAAAATCCATTTGTTGGTTCAAGACATTCTAATACAAACAAGTGGGTCAACTTACAATAATTTAAATTTACCTTTAGTTTTAGTTTGGCAACACAACTCTTTCTGTGTCTCTTTTAGAATTGGACCAAACCAAGGAAGTGTCATGAATGTACCATTGCTTGTACCATTTACATTTACTAAGAGTCACAATATACAGCAGCTGAGTCAGCAAAAACTGTAAGAAGATAGTTGTATCTTTTCCTGTTGTACTCTCAAGAACACGCTTTCATCCCACACTCTGAAAGTTATTGCTGACTGTAACAGAAATTAGTATTTCTGCACTACTTTTTCAAACATGATCAAAACCGCTCAGTGGAATTATATACATGAAATGTTACAGCCTTATCAGGGGTTTGTTCAGCCCTAGGAATTAATGCTAATTAGATTCATGGATTTATTTTCTCTCACAGCAATGACTTCAAAATTCCACTTCACTCCAAACCTGCAAAGTATTTGCAGTTTGACTCCAGAAGGGTGCGCCACATTCAAAGTAAAGGAGGACTCCTCTTATCAGTTGAAGCAGAACTGTCTGGTGAAGTATTCAATTTGAGCAGGTATTGCTGTTTTTGTGTGAACCAGTTTTGGTATTTTAAAACAGCTTAAGGTCAAGAGCAATGTTTCTCTGAAGGAAAATTATCTTTGTTGACAACATGCATCACAAAGGCATACGTTCAATGTACAATGACGAATTTCTGCTTTTTTTCACATCCTGCGCCATCAACCAACACCTTTCTGGCAACACAATAGAACATTATCAGACAGGAGGGACAAAGCACAACCCAGCCAGTATCTTTCACCAACAGCACCTTGAATTACACACACACAAATACACACACTCAGACACAGACACACGCCCATACACCGCCCTCCTGCTTCCCACCACCCTCCTTTGTTGGGAAAAGGGGGACTGATATACCAGGAAGGCAATGGCACTGTGTTTGCTGGAAACAACTGGAGCTCTTCCAGCTCTGTCGGTCAGTAATGTAAAATGGACAGATGGATGCCAAAACGAAACAGAGACCTGCAGAACGAAGATGAACATACACTCCATTCGCTGTCTAAAATTAAAATCACTTTAATGCCATGGCTGCCTGTGGGGAAGAGATCGAATAGATTTGCTGAATTGAAAATACAATGTTTGAAAAAAATAATGGAACATATTTTGTTCCATATTTTGTGGCACAGAGAATGAATCGCTTTGGAATATGGTAACAGCTATACATGTGTCCTTTTTTATGTTATATTTCAGTTGTTTGAATTTCAAGGCTATTTGTGCTCCATTATATCTTTATTTATTGTGTGTTATTTTTTCCATTCATTTATTTATCTATCTATATCAGCTGTTATTTTGGGGGGCTTAGTGATTCCAAATAAGCTGCACATTGGTTTTATGTGTAAGTTATTTGCTCTTGTGGTGTAAGCAGTGTTGCAACAGTTTTGCTAGACATCCTCAGTGTGAAGACTACCACTGAACAATAACCTGTACAATAGCAGTGCATTACACTGTGCAATATCCCTACCACTTTAACATCCTTGTCTATATCACCTTCATTCTCAGCACTTTTGTACATAGCTAATTCTAACTATTATGCACTTCTCTACATCATCTATTATTTTATTTTATTCAATTTTTCTATATTTTATTTTTATTTTATTTATATTGATATCTTATTTTATTCTTTCTTTCTATCAATATTTTGACTTTCTTACATTCTGCATAAACGAGCATATTGTAATGACTGAATTTTCCCCTGGGATAAATAAAGTATTTCTCATCTGAATGATAAATAAAGATGGAATTCCAAGATAGTCAAAATATGACAAAAATTTTGGTCTGAAGTTTTTACTGAAGAAAATGAATGCTTTTAAGTGTCATAAAAGATCTGTGTATTGGCTAAACATATCCGTACAAAAATTACACTTTAACTGAAGGAAGCCAAGTGAGTTTTGAAAGACTTTTAATCATCACCACCTTTTATTCTTCATTTTGTTGACATAACTCACTTCTCAGACATGATACAGTTTGTCAATAGTTAGCCTACATGAGTTTAAACTACCTTACTGAAATACCGAAGGACTGGTTCATCCAGAAGTACACTAGATTGTGTTGTACTGTATGAACCATCCTGTAAACCAGTGACCCAGTTTGCCTAATTTCCATTATGGAACAGAGTTTAATTGATATTTCTTGTTTGATAGCTGACAGAAAATGTCAGTGAACCTCATCATTATTGGGCAAATTATGAACATTTAAAATAATCCAGCCTTTTCTGAGTAAACTGAGATTAATGTGTTATGTTATATTAATAACATTAACTACTCACATTTGTTGATATTATATAACCAATGATCTGAACACTGTATTTACTGTAATCTGCCATCATTTATAGTACTTATATAGACATAGGCCTAAATTGCCTACAGCAGGGGTTCCAAAACAGGGGGTCGGAACCCCCAGGGGGCTGGCGAGACACAACTGGGTGGTCGTGAGATGTCTTCCAGAATGTTTTTTTAATTTTTTTTATCTATAAATTATTTGTAATTAATATATTTTACCCATTATGGCAAAGAATATCGACAAAAATAGTAGCTAACCTTGAAACTGAATTTCCCCCCCGGGGTTCAATAAAGTAATACCTTATTTCAAATAAAACATTGAAAATACAAAATGTTATGAATTTTCTGCCTTTCTTTTTGCCAGATGACTCCTAAGTTTAGCATTAGTGAACAGTTGATTATCAAAAGCATCAGTAGCAGTAGGTTAATTCATAATGGCACAGGAAACACAGCCACATGCTCATATAGGTAGAGTAATTTTCTGCAGACCAGCTAAATGAAGCCACATTAAATCACTTTGAGGGACAGTGGGAGTTACAAGTGTTTGGCACCTATATTTTGGGGGTCCCTGGCTGAAAAGTTTGGGAACCCCTGAAAACCAGTGACCCAGTTTGCCTAATTTTCATTATGGAACAGAGTTTAATTGAAATTTCTAGTGTGATAGCTGACAGAAAATGTCAGTGAACCTCATCATTATTGGGCAAATTATGAACATTTAATATAATCCGGGCTTTTCGGAGTAAACTGAGATTGATGTGTTATGTTATATTAGTAACATTAACTATTCACATTTGTTGATATTATATTACCAATGATAACAACACTGTATTTACTGTAATCTGCCATCATGTATAGTACTCATATAGATACAGGCATGTATTCCCTACAGCGCCTATATGAACATTGTTACAGGTAGCACGAGCATCACTACTGTGAACTAGCACGCTCTGCCTGCTATCAGCTCGCGATCGCCAAGCAGCACTGCGCGTGACGACAGCGGCGGAAATATTTGTTCGTTTTCAAAATGGCGCCGTCTCAATCAGGAAGTGGAGAAAACAACTACGGAGAATAAGTTGGGTAAAAATCCTTATTTCTGCGACTTTGACGTGGCTCTACGTTAGAAAACAGCCCGTGTCCCTGGGGTTTGAAGTGAGAACAAGTTACGCTTTGACGGTAAGTGTTTATTTGTGGCTATTGTAAGAAGGAAAGCGACACATCGGCAGTTGCCGTAGAACAAGATGCGTTTTTGGGCAGCGTCTCCTAGGAGCGCACGTTCTTAACAACGGGGTACACCGGTGGTGAAGCAGCTGCCTTGCATGAAACGTTTTCAGAGATCCGGAAAGACTTTATTTAGAACAGGGAATGCTATTGTAGTTATGGTAAATGAAACAGACGTAGAATTACTGTTGTTGATATTCCGCATGTAGTACGCCACAGCGAAGCAAGGTCAGCAGATCACCAAATCCAGCTAACGTGAAGCTAAAGTTAGGTGTTGCTTTGATTGTAGAAGACTAACTAGTAACATATGTCTGTGGTTGCGCCACTTTTGAGATATTCAAGGAATAATTTGATTATTTGTACATATGATGTCCGTTACAGAGTCTGATAAAGAGGTAAGAATGTCTTCAAATAGCGACAGTATTCCATAAACATGCGCAGGCGGTGTTTAAAACGAGCGCACCCAAAGCCTGAAAACGGCTAACACGGCTAGCACACTTAGCTACCAGAAGTATGCTTGGTTATAGCTATAAAGCGTGGATTATTGCGTTATTTTGCCGTCTTCTATCATTTATTGAGACATCACATCTTATTAACATGTAGCACCTCGTAGTCATTGTTATTTATCTTCGCTAAGAAGCTTTATGCATCGTCTGTGGCTCGACAAGCTAACTGTAGTGGCAGTAATGCATCGCTACAGCTTCGGCTACTTTCCTTTGTGCTGTGTGGAGACCTGAGTCTTATCTGAACACAAGGAGCTATTCTCTTTACTTAAGTATTAAATACAACCATAACATATACACGCTGATAAACATGCACTAAAACACAAAGGGGCTCACACGGATGCGGATCTGTGATTAAGTTTCAACATTTCTGAGCACTCTTGAGTTCTTTTTGGAAACTCGGATCTAACAAAGCATTCAAAGATAAAGCCATCGTTTCTGCCCGTCTGTATGAGAAACATTCACTAATGTATAAGAACTAATAAAGTTAACGTTGTAAGTGTTTTGTAAAGTCAGGTTTGACTAGAATTTAGGTAATCGACGCAGACTTTGTTAATCGTAACACTTTGTATACTTTGGATGTGCTGACCAAATCTCACAATACTTCTTAACCCTCCTGTTACCCTCAAATCTACTAACATCTTTTTTCCTTGGAGTCAATTTGACCAAAACTTCCAGGAACTGATTGTTACGCAGGTTTATGTGTCAGTGACTTTATGTTTCCTTGTTGACTACCCAAATAGCCCTTTAAATAAGATATATTTCAGGCATAAACACAATTTAAAGCATTTAGAAGGACTTTATTTTTAAAACAGAACATCAAACTGAAGCAAGTTTGTCATGCTCTCGTCGGCCCTGCCTTGTTTCTGTGTTATCATAATGTATGAAACAGGACTCATCATTGAATGTCTTCAGAGACATGGTGGCTGGAAATATTATATGTCAATCTAAACGTTGGCGGTTCAATCCCAGCTCCTGCAGTCACATGGGGAAGTGTCCTTGGTTATAGTGACCTCAATATCATCCAAAACAACCTAAACAAATGTGTGTAAAATGTTGATATTTCTTATGTTATATACAGCTAAAACAGCCTGGGGTCAAATTGACCCCAAGGAACACCAATGCGTAATTTTTTTTAACAGTAAATTGGAACATAATATTTCATTTTCCCAGTTGTCCCCATTAATTAGGAAAAGTCATAAAATATGAAGCCAAAAAAATTTTTTAGTCATTCATTTAGAGACAATAAACATTGAATGGGGTCCAATTGACCTCAAGGATAATAGGAGGGTTAAATCACATTGTGCTGAAGCCATGTTCATCAGTGTTAGAATGAAATGACGGGGAATATACCAGCTGTGCATAACTGAGTCACCAAGTGCGACTACCTCATGATAAGAGTTAGGATAAATATGTCAGGGATTTTTATGTTAACACTTCGGAGTGTAGATGAAGTGGAACAAAAAGTGCTTGTCTGCTATGTAACAGAAACTAAACATGCTGAGATATTACTGGGTGACTCACAACTGGAGGAGCAACCAGGAGGAAATGAAAATAGCCCTCATATAGCTGTCCCCTATAGATGTTTTCTTTCCTGCACTTTTCGCTCTTGTATTTCCAGTGTGTGTCTTACCTGCATCCAAGGCTAGTTAGGCCTCGTGGAAGCCTTGACATACTAAGTGGCTAATGTAGCTGGCTATTTTCTAACTATGTGTTGTCATTCTCCCCTTGTTTATGGATATTATTTTTATGACTGTGAAGTGAATGACAGGCTTGTTTCTTGGCAAGTCAATGGCTTTGATGCAGTGTGTTGTTAAATCCTACTTGCAGTTTTTCCTTCTGAAAAAAGTGTAATAGCAACAGGCAGGCTGTTAGACCTTTGGATCGTTCTACAAAAAACACCGGCCAAAATCAAGTGGCAACTTCCGTTCTAGTAGTATGAGTCCCATGCGGAAGTGCTAAAAACTGCAGTTCATCAAGGATCCGCTTGGGGCGGGCTCCGGAAGTACCGGAAACCACATACACACCAATTCAAAAAAGCCGATCTTTACAGCCGAAATAAACATGTTTACAGCCTGGTTCAAAAGAAGAGTGTAGTCTGGATAGCTCTTTATTTGCAGCAAATTCAGAGATGTTGAGATTACGAGACTTCCAATGAGAGGCACAGCTGACTTGATTGACAGGAGGGAACATGGTAGCTGTTGACTAGGAGGCTAAAAGCCTGCCTCTTTACCTCACACTAGCTCGACAGCAGCAATATGGCTGCCGCCGCCGATTGGCCTCAAAACAGTGCTTCAGAAACAGATGGGTGACATCATGGATACTACTTCCATTATTTGATACAGTCTATGGCCAAAACCCACAGACATCTTCTGTCTTATGAAAAATGGTATCACCTTCAGTTCAGAGTTCTAAAACTGTATGCTTGTCAGATACCTGTTCTCAGGCTCAATCCAACAGGCAGCAAATTTTTTGTCTTGTTTGGAAATATTGGTTGTCCCAAAATAGTTCATTTACAATATATCACGCGTAACACCATAAATAACACTCATTAAATCAGTGTTTCATGTTATAGTTTTCAGTATAGAAATGTCTCCATCAAGGGCTGTTAGAGTATAGTAAAGGTAACGCCTGAACATTGCTTGTGTCTTCATGACTATGTGTAAGAGTTAAAATGCATTGTTGTGCAGCCCAGCCCCCCCTCCCTCCTAATTTCAGAGTGACAGACCTCTGATGTCTGCTGCCCTGCAGGGACTCTGAGGGTCACAACACACAGGATCTGTTGATATTGTGTTTATAGCCTACAGGAACTGAAGGATGAACACAGAGAACACGGGGGTGCTTTACAAAGCAGGATGAAGAATTGAAAAGAGCTAGGACAACATCTGAATGATGCATTTTTATAAATGTAATGTCCTGTGTTGGTTGAATTCATTGAATGACAATTTCTGACATTTCTTTGTGACACAACAGTAGCCCAAGCCCCCTGCTCTCTGAGACTCTGCCTTCATTCTTCATTTCCCTTCATCTTTGCTGGCTTTTTCTTCCACCCCTCCCCAATTTGTGCCAGTGATAAATCTCATTTATGGCCCGTGGGCTGATTTGAGTGAGAGTGAAAAATGTGGAGCGGAGGAGGGGAATCGGGCCTAGGTAATACATTTGATTCAGTTCCTGCTTTCCCGGAATCTGGCCCTCATTAGGTAATAGTTCATGTATTAAACATAACGTGGATGTTTGTTGTGTCAGAAGAGAGCGAAAGAACAAGGGACACTTGTTAGGAAAATGTGGCCGTAGTGTTCTTCACTTTGACAAAAAAACAAACAGGTCTCTAACAATGGGCTGTTGAGTATCCCATGTCCCAACTAGTATCTAGTGGATGGCTCAGGCTGCAGCGAACGGTGTGAGAGATGACTGAAATGCAGGAGAGCATGCCACAGGCTGGCATTCCTGTCTGAAGTGCCTTATGGTTTTCTGTGGAAAAAGTGTGTCAACATCCTTTTTTGTGAGGCAAACATGGATTTCAAAATGGGGCTTATCCAGGGAGGAAACACGAGAAACATGTTAGTGTTCACACCGATGACGGACTTCATACCCTGAGTGTCATCAGTGTGGCTTCTAACCAGCCCTGTGTTATTCATAAGGACAGGAAACAGCTATTTAAAGGCTGGCACGTATTTTAGGTAGAATGAAAAGTAGAACCATCATTCAGAGTATGATATGTTAGACATTTAAACACTTGTGTGAACTAATGTTTCTGGAACACGTCTTTTTATCAGGTAGGAATTAGGGATGTCCCGATCCTGATCTCAACTATCTGATCAGAGCCAATCGGTGATGGGCATTTAAGCGGATCATCTCATTCGATCATTAACGTCCACTGCCACCGAACACATTTTGCGGCTGAATGCGCGAGTGTAATTGTGCATTCTGAGTTCGCTTCACTGTGTATACATGATGGGAAAATAAAAAATGGGACATTGATGTAGAACTCAAGCCATGATTTAAATTTTATTGTAGACCTCAAGTGCACCGCCAGACACGGCACAGAAAAAGAGTTTGTAAAACAGATTGAGTTTTACAACAATGCTAGCTGGATTAAGTTAAATGGAATAAACATAAGACCTATTACAGTTTTTTAAATTACTTATTTTTGTTAAACGAAAAAAAAAGTGTGCAGCTCAACTCTTATCTTGTGCAACTATTATCTAGGCGAACACAAACATCAGATCAGGACTCGGTATTGGCAGATATTAAATATAAAAAAATCGGATGGGGATCGGGGGCCAAAAAAGCTGGACAGGACATCCCTAATAGGAATCTTTGATCTGAGTTGTTCCCTAACTGGTTAATCTATGCCATAATGGCCGACTGATCTCAGGACAGGTTGTTCTATGACTGGACACGAAGCCCTTGTGCTGTTGGTGCGTCATCCTTTTGCCAAGTTTCTAAACAACAGAGACACATGCGCCTTCCCCGCTCTGAGCCATCATAATCAGAGTACCAATATTAAATACCAAAGTAAGATCATTGTTATGTATTATGTGGCTGCTTCAGAAGTACTGAAAGTTGAACACACTGTGCCTTGTATTAATCTCCCGGCTTGACCACAAATGTGGAGGAAATCATTTCCCAATAAAACCTCAGTCAGGGGCGATAGATTAATTGATACATTGACCAGATTCCTATTCACTTTCTACTTAACCTGATGTTGTGTTTACTGCTGTCATACTTTGGACAAAGTGTGCTGTGATTGAGGAAATTAGCATTTCACAATAGGTTATCTAAACTAATTCTTCTTTATGTGGAATTTCATGTGTCTGTGTCTGACATAGCACTTTATTTTACATTTCAATTTTAATTATACCACTTTAACATCCTCGTATATGTATATCACCTTCATTCCCAGCGCTTTTGTACATAGATCATTCTAAATATTCTGCGCTTCTGTACATACTTTATTTATTTTATTTATTTCTATCTTATTTTATTCCTTCTTTCTATTAATATTTGACTTTCTTACATACTGTTTATAAGACGATACTGTAATGACTGAATCCCCTCCTGAGATAAATAAAGTAACAGTTGGTTTTCATGGCCACTGTGGCCCATAGACTGAGGAAGAGACGCCTGTAGCTGTATTTAGTTCAACATTGTGCTTCACAAACAATGCAGTGTGACTAAATATTTGCCAGTCTTGTTTTCTAAGAAACTGACAACCATTTGATCCCCAGGATATTTGTGTTCAACGTATCTGTTAGGCAAAGAGAACGTCATGTTTGTCGCAGAAACAGTCACAAATCATGACGTCTAGACTGGTTTGACTGTTCTGACACAAAGTTGGCAGATGTTTTTTTATATATTTTAACTTACTATACTATGCCACTCTGGTATGGATCAATGTGTGTTTGAGTTTTTCAACTGAGATAACAAGGCAACTGTTAGTTAAACCCATTCATTCCCGAAGGAAAAATTTAATTCGGAGGGACATAGCCATTTCTGGAAATATTTACAAATTAGCCATTGTATAAAAGGGAAAATTAGTCCATCTCAAGACAACAACCTAATAGAAGATTATTTCAAACTATCAATAAGGTTTCAAAAAGCATCCAAATGGTATATGATATGTCCTTGGATAAATAAGAGTGGATGTAAAAGCCTTAGCAAGATATGGGAAACAGATATTGGTTGTTCATTTGATGAAGAAACATGTCAGATAATTCATTCCAATAATGGACAATACATCAGAGAAGCAAGAGGCAAATATATACAATACAAAATACTTCATAGGTACTATTACACACCAACAAGGCTCTATAGTATGGGTTTAATCAAAGACAGCATGTGTTGGAATGTAAAACAGAGCGTGGCACATACATGCACGCACCATGGCAATGCCCTATGGTATCCCCATTATGGAAGAGTGTTCTGAAATATATGGATGAATGGTTAGGGCGTGAACTGCCCAGGTCACCCTAGCTGTGTCTCCTCGGGGACAGAAGTTTGGTGCCACAGCTGAGTAAATACACATTTCGAATATTAACAACTGGCTTCATAACATGTAGTAGACTCATTCTGAAAGTCTGGAGGGAGGCTGAAACTCCTACACTGAAAATGTGGAGGGAGCAGATGACAGGAATTGCTGCATGTGAGAAGATGTTAGGGAAATTAAACTCCAGAAATAATATGATTAAAGAACAATGGGATAGCGTCAGTGACATTAAGACTGGGGGAAGCAACATTACCCTTTGAAGAATGTACATTAATTTCCCTTAATATGTAAATGTAAACTTAAATGTAAATGAAAACATAAATGTAAATGCCCACCGTGTCCTGCCAACCTATTTTATTTTTTATTTATTTATTATTATTTTTATTTATTAGTATTGATTGTTCTGTTTTGTTTTGTTGCATTTATTTGCATAAATAGCTTATTTTATTGATGTTGCCCATTTTATTTGTTATGTCTTTAATGTTCATTATTCTTGTTTGAAAAAAAAGAAAAAACTCAATAAAATTACTAATTATATATATATATAAAAAAAAAAACATTAGTTCCCAGTAATGAGCTAGAAGTAGAGGTATCTGTGAGACGATAAAGTGGATTTTAGTCAAAGCAGAATGAGTGCTGGCAAGCAAGGCTGCAATTATTTTACATGAGTGGCATAATTTGGAGTTCAGATTTCTTATGAAACGTGGTTATGTGACTTGTGTAACCAGGCCATAGGGGATTTAATTGTGATACAGAAGTTAATAACTGCAAGTCTGAAAAAAAAGGTGCTCTGCGTATCAGCCAAAAAATGTCTTTGGCTTTTCATATAAACACATGCCATTTAAGAAACAGTTCATTGTGGATAAATATGAGCCAAATTAGACTTATATCTAGAAGTCAAAAATGAAACTACCTAGTACTCTTTTGGAGACAATCTACTATTTCCTTGTAGGTTTGTGTCATTCATCCACTGCTTTGACTTGTTACTCGTCTGAAGTCATACCTTGTCAGAATCAGAAATGTTTTATTTATCCTCAGTCATTACAGTATGCTCTTATAAACAAAGTCAAAATATTAATTGAAAGAAGTAATAACCTAAGATATATATATGAATAAAATGAAATAAAATAAGATATAATACAATAAAATAATAATAAAGTATATACAAAAGTGCAGAATATTTAGAATTATCTTTGCACAAAAGCGCTGGGAATGAGGGTGATACATACAAGGATGTTAAAGGGAAATTATATTGTACAATAAGATAAGATACTCCTTTATTTGCCCACAACGGGGAAATTCATGGAGTTACAACAGCAAACAAGAAGGTGTACAGTACAAGAATTTCAACAAGAATATATATATATATGAAAAAAAGCCACGGGCTAATATACTTTGAAAATGTAACAGAGATGTTTTATTCAGCTTAATTTTATGAAACAATCAGGTGAAGCTTCAACAGGTCAACAAAGCTTTTTACATTCACCCACAGGTGCCTACTAACACTCAGTCTATACAATCTGCAATACTATGATGTCTAACACTCTTGAGGACACTTGGTAACAGATGTTGCATTTCCTAAAATAAAAAATGTATGTAAAAATAAAAAATGTACTATATTTAAACACATTATTTATCGAGTAACTCCACACATAGTGTTGCCAGAGTGCATCAGAACAGCTGATAATTTTTTGTTTATTTTTATGTTTATTTAGGCATGTTCTGAAGCCACATACTTACCAGCCATTTAAATGGAAATTTTAACTTCCAACTAGTCCTAAGGTAAGACAAAACTCAGGATTTATTTAACACTGACTGCAGGTAAACAATGTCAACGGGTTTACCATGTTTGGCTAACATTAGCAGAGCTAGCAGCACCAGCCACAGCACTACACTTTTTGTAGTGTTCAAAATGTCTATATGATTTTCAGCATGTACTACACTACATGCTTGTACTGATTCTGAAATGTAATCCAAAGTTCCTCCTGGTCTTGTCTTCTTTTGTTTTGCCTCTTTTTTTTAATCAATATCTTTCACAGACTTTTAAGTTCCATGATTTTTTGAACAGGATCAAGTGACCGATCGTCTACAGTTTGTAACTGACTTGCAGTGATGTTGTTATTCCAGCAGACTCCTTAAAGCCAGCAGATAAAGTGAATGTAGCGTTGCAAAGCGGCACAGAAAGAAAGACAGACACAGACAGGCACCCTGACTCTCTGCATGTGGTGCAATGTTCTCACGCCTGCCAGAGCAGCGAGGTCAGTCTGAGTGAAGTAGAGTACTGTCTGGATTTGTTCAGGGGTAGGGCAGAGTTCAGCAAACTGAAGCTGAATTTACTCTCCTGTGAGTTTTTTCAGCACAGACAGAGTAATAGTATAATTCCTTAATGTGTGTAGAGAGTAGACACTTATTAAAATTCTGAGGTGCAGATTTGCCCCACTTCCTATTTTAGGATAAGCGTCAGTAGGTGCTTAAAAATGCCTCCTGTTTGGGCTGGGGAGTAAAGCATTTGGACATTTTGAAACTAGAGGGGCCTTTTGTTTGATCACAGCAGCTATGATTGCTCTGGCAGTGTGTGCTAAAAGTCTGTCTTCTGTCATACACTCTAGTTGAGCAGCCCAGATTTTGCTCCCCTGTGCTTATGTTGTTTGCCTGTGAAATGTGCATCTGATAGCTCATGTCTGGTGTTATGACTGACTCTCTGAATAACCAGGACTGAGAGGGGTGGGTGTAAGGGGTGGAGATTTGGAGTTGGGGAGCCAGCTGCCTCCAATCAGCAGCAGAATCCAACGGGGGGTTAGACAGGGTGAGAGGGAACAGCCAGCGCCAGTGGCCTGCTTTAACGGAATGGATGGAGAAACAAAGAACATAAGGAAAACGGGGCCATGGAGAAATAGAGGGTAAGCACATGACTAGAGAGGAATTGTTAAGCAAAAGGGAAAACAACAGGCTGTGATGTATAAGAAAAGGATAGCAGTGGAAGTGGGAAGTGTTGTGAAGAAGTCCGTGCATTATATGAGGGTGACAGGTAGAGAGAACGTCATGAAGGTCAATATTCTTAATTCAACAGCATGAAGATGGTATTTGATGAATCAAACTACTACAATATTGTTAAATACTACAACATTGTAATATTGCTTAAGCTACCAATTGATGCCATCATACTACAATATAACTGAGCAATTTAAACCCCCAGTACTGATTGTTACAAAGGTTTATGTGTCAGGTACTTTTATGTTTCCTTGTTGACTACCTAAATAACCTTTAAATAAAATATATTTCAGGCATAAACTCAATTTAAAGCATTTAGAAGGACTTTATTTTTATCACAGAACATCAAACTGTTGCGCGTTTGTCATGCTCTTGTCGGCCCTGGCTTGTTTTTTATATTTTCACAGGACACATCATTGAATGTCTTTAGAGACATGCTGGCTGGAAATATTATATCTCAATCTAAAGGTTGGCGGTTCAATCCCAGCTCCTGCAGTCACATGGGGAAGTGTCCTTGGTTATAGTGACCTCAATATCATCCAAAACAACCTAAACAAATGTGTGTAAAATGTTGATATTTCTTATGTTATATACAGCTAAAACAGCCTGGGGTCAAATTGACCGCAAGGAGCACCGATGCATAATTTTTCTTATTTTTACAAGAGATTGGAACATCTCAACATTTTAATTGTATGTCTTCCCAGTTGTCCCCAATAAATTAGGAAAAGTCATGAAATATGAAGCCAAAAATAATATTTTAGTCATTCATTTAGAGACAATAAACATTGAATGGGGTCCAATTGACCCCAAGGATAATAGTAGGATTAGGATTACTAGTTTTCCATTATCAGAGGCACAGCTGACTTGATTGATAGGCAGGAACACTGTAGCTGTTGGCTAGGGGGCTCAAAGCCCACCTTTTTAACTTACACTAAGTTATTGACTTCAGCTGTTTCATGAATGAATAAAATAAATTAAATTAAAAAATAATCTAAAATCGAAATGGATGTTATCATTAAATTGTAGTTTTTTAAAAAAATCAAATTTAAAAAATAAAAACATGATATTGGTGTTATAGTATATCGGCCATTGCCCTACCTGCTCTGTTATTTTCAGCCTCGGCCTTTGAAAAAGCGATATCAGTCAACCTCTTCATAAAAACATACATGCATTAGAGATATGAGAAGTTTAGTATGTAATCAATGACCTGCACAGTCTTAAAATGCAGATAAAAAATACATGTTGTTGTTTTAGTCAAGCTGTCTCCATTCCTTCAGTATCAAGTAAACACATTTGTTTACTCAGAATAAGCTTTCGTCTGCTTACCTGAAGAGCTGAACCAGAGCAGTCGTCAATTCTGATGACTTAGATGGCTGAAGAAAAGAAAAGAGGGCAAAGAGGCAGCTGAGTGGATCCCTCTCTCTGATCTAGTCTGTTTGTATCTGTTTCTGGTAGGTGCTGCTGTTGGTGGTACAAGTTTAGGGTTTTCCTCCTCAATGAGAGTCATCCAGCCTCCAAAACCTTGTTTTCTGTCTCTTTCTGCTCCTCTGCTCTCAGCACCACTCTGCCAAAGTCTGTATCATCAAACTCTTCTGGGTCCACACACCGTCTTTCCCTTTTGCACCCTGGCCCTCTTTCCCAACGTGTTCCTCTCTTTATTTACCACAACAGAGGCATCCTCTGAACCCTGCAAGCTTGATTAAGTTCTCCTTTTATAGAGATATCACTTTAATGTCTCATTCAGCGGATGTTTGTGGACACAAAGAGATTTATCAGCATCGTACATTAGTGCTGATTAGCAACTTGTTCGTTAATGTGCATGTGATTAAAATTTTCGGTTACTTCTTTGTAAGTCGCTGAGTCTTTAAAACACTGCCTTTCAGTCAGACCAAGTATTCAAATGACTCCTCGTTTGTTAGATGTGTTCCTCTGTCATGTCCCGGGCCAGAGTACCTCTTTGATAAATATTTGAACAGGCGAAATGCAATAACAACAGGCTCTTAAAACCCAATTTGTTTCCATTTCCCGGCTTTTGATAAGACAGCAGATACGGTTACACAGTCACTCAATCATTATTCTCTATCCAGTGTCCTCCCTGGTCACTGAGCCATTCACAGCCCCTATATGTGTCTGTGATACTGAATGGAAATTCTGTTTGTGGGACGAGGAATAGGAACAGATTGGTAGCTAGTGTCAATGTTCTCCCATATATGTTGCTTAAGGGTATGTGTCCTCTGTGTGTGTGTGTAGAGGCCTTTTGTGCCAAAAAAAGGTGCTGATTAATAATGCAGGCTGTTTTGAATGACGGAGCCATGTGCTTCCCTGGGAAGTAACTTGTTCCTTTTATGAATATTTAATCACAGTCTCTAATGAATCCAGACATTGGAGGCAATCATAACCAACTAACAGCCCCCCTGCTGCTCAGTGTAGGGCAGCTGGACTCTGATCACTTTTAGCCTGATTACTGGTGATGCTGATGGATTCAGATTGGTGTTGAGTGAATGCCTGCAGTGGATTGAATGATCTCTGTCAGAGGCGTGTTGGTAAACAGACAAAACTGTAGAGGGACTGATGCCAAGAGAGGTCTGTTACATGATAGACTTATGCACACTACACACAAACCCCTACTGTATCAGTTTGCAAATTTAAATTACACTCAAGTAGAGCCGGGCGATATTGAAAACAATGTTATCAAGATAAAATATTGCATATGAGTTGATATTGATAATTTTCCCAATAAATATCTAATCATTATTTCATTTAAATTTAAAGGCAGATTTTTGCTCTTGAGTGAAAGTTGAAGATACCTGACGGCTTGTATCTGGATTTAGATTTCTGAAAAACTTCCTGAATCCATCATTGCTGTTGGTGCTAACAGGAAGCAGGTCTTTTTGTGTAAGATTCGATTTTTGTGAAGGTTTTTTTTTTTTTTTTCAAAGTTATGTTTTTGGGCATTTTTGCCTTTAATGACAGGACAGCTGAAGCAAGCCAGGAAATGTGGGGAGTAGAGAGTGGGGGAAGACATGCAGCAAATGGTCGACCGGCCGGGAGTCGGACCGGTGACCTCTGCGACGAGGACTGTAGCCTCTACACATGAACGGCGCCCCGAGAAGTTTTAATTTATAGATTTAAATTTTTCTCAGGTTGAGAAAGTTTTCATGATTTGATTTAAATTGATAAAAAAGATATATCAACTTATATTCTGTGTATCAGTTTCTAGAGTATTGTTTTGAGTTGTGCTCTCCCCTTTAAGATTACTAAGGGTTACAGGCAGAGTGATGTTGTTTCCCACAGTGCAGTGAATGCATCACACTTTTTCAATGTCTAGTTCTACGGTCGCGGTGGACAATTAACATGTATGCACAGCAGAAGTTGTCTCCGTGCTCTCCTTTTACCCACATCCTAAAAGTGTATTTAACTAAGTGTATTAAGTCAATAGATGGAGTCTGCACAGAGTCAGACTAACGACTCTGCTGTGAGCTGGTAGGTTTTGAGTTTTCTTCAGTGTCGCTCATTTCAGCTGTGTTTACATTTTGCTCCAAACGTCTTTAAGCCCCACCTACCTCTCAACCTGCGACATGATTGGCTGTTCAATGCTGTCTCCTTCTTCTTCTTCTGTCTAGTGTTAAGTGGCAACTAGTGTTTAAGGCTCATTGGCGCCTCGTCCCTTTCCAGTAGTTTGGGGGGTGTAATTACAGGTTGATATATATCAAACTTTTTTGTTTTTGTTTTTTTTTAACGGATATGTTTCGGGCTTTTTTTGCCTTTATTTGATAGGACAGCTGAAGAGAGACAGGGAATGTGGGGAGTAGAGCGCAGGGGAACACATGCAGGAAATGGTCGAGGCTGGGAGTCGAACCGGCGACCCCTGCCGCGAGGACTGTAGCCTCTGTATGTAGGGCGCTTAGACCGCTAGGCCACCTGCCCCCTTATATATCGAGATTTTAACAGACATTTGTTATATTTATGTTGTGAAAATGATGTCGCGATAATTATTGTTATCAAATTATTGCCCAGCCCTACACCAAGCTTCAATATTGTTTTGTGTCACCTCTTTTCTTGTTCTGTCTAACTTTTTTACCTCTTCATTAAAGACTTCATTCACCACAGAAATATTTATTCTGAACTCAGACTATTTGACAGACACAAAGATATCCAAACATGAATTAAAAAATCATTGAGCTGACAAAGTTTCAGTCAGTGTCACGCTCATTAGAGCAAAATGACACGTATTTGGACATCTTCATCAAATCAAATGGAAAGGGAAAACATTTCTCAACTGTGTGCCGCTTCTGATTGTGAGAACGAGGCTAATGAAGATGAAGCAGAGCTTTGAGCTGGAGGATTTTCTCTGTACTCAAAGAAGGATTTAGTACACGGGCGTAATGAAAAGTAGTAAGACATGAATGACTTGAAGCAGAGACATGCCTGTTGAACAGATGTGAGGCCACAGTCCTCAACAGGTTAGAGGGACGAGTTCCAAAGAATCAATCCTTGTTTTCTCTTCACTGTTACAGCACATTCAAATATTTACTCACACCATTAAATTGATTTCAGGAAGTAAAGCAACTAAATGTGAAATCTGAGTAAAGCATGGGAGGGAATTAACGTCTTTTCCTTGTCAGATATTTTGTTTTGACACACATGCCACTCCTTAAGATTACACAGACACACAGACACACACACACACACACACACACAGAGACACACAGACACACAGACACACAGACACACACACACACACACACACACACACACACACACACACACACACACACACACACACACACACAAACATAACACACACACTGACTTGTGTTTAATAGCCAAAGCATACATGTGTTTTCATCACCTTCACACTCCAGAATAAACGCTTGAACATGACAAGATAAAAGGACGCACAGCAATAACTTTTTTGTTTGTGGAAGTTGATCAACACTCCACATGAGCGTGTGAGTTTGTGAGATGGCACACGCGCCAGGCAGGATGGTGGTTTTCCTCGTGAGTGCTTATCGTGACTTAGCAGCTTAAGCAAGTCACACTTCCCTGGTTGATCTCCATGTGCTCTGACCACCACTGATATTCACCAAGGCCACCAACATGTACTCCTTCATCTTGCTGCAGGCTGGGTTTTCCCTCCTATCTAACCTTCTGGCAAGCAAATGTTGGGTGTTTTGACCCGAATCATACGTGGAAAAATCAACATGTCGTGTTTTTGAAGTGACAGGCATGGTACTCGTTAACCTCTGTCTGACTGACAGACCCAGGGAGCGGCCACAGAGCTGAAAATACTCTTTCTAACAGCCTCAAATCTCCATTTTTGCAATCCTCCTTCTCAAATAAATCTCTCTGTGTATTTTGGCTTGTTCAGCACAGATGTATGGCTTGTTTCAGTTCTTAAAGGCTGTACCATTACTACCCATGAAATGGCCTAAGCCCTCCTACAGAGAGCTTAGAATTGGACCAGGCCACCCACAGAGAGAGGTGGAGACAGAGACACATGGGAGGGGGTTGCATAAAAACCAGCAGTAACCTTTGAAGTAATTAACAGATTTAACAGATTACATTGCAAGAGTCTCTCTCCCTCCCTCTCTCCCTCTCTTTTTTATCTATCTATCTCTCTTTTCCTTCTTTCGCTCTCTCTTTCTTTTATCTTCAATTCTTTCTTTCTATCCTTTTTCTCCTTTTCTTTCTGTTTTCTCCCTCTCTCTCCCACTCTTCATATCTATCTCTCTTTTCCTTCTTTCGCTCTCTCTTTCTTTTATCTTCAATTCTTTCTTTCCCTTTCTTATATTTTTTCTTCCTTTCTGTCTTTCTCGTATTTTTTTCTTTATTTCTGTCTTTCTTTTTTCCCCATATCTTTCTATCAATCTCTTTCTTTGTTTTTATTTCCTTCTGTTTCTTTTATGTTCAATTCTTTCTTCCTATCCTTTCTCCCTTTTCTTTCTTTCTGTCTTCCTGTTTTCCCCCTCTCTCTCCCTTCTTTCTATCTATGTCTCTTTCTTTGTTATTCTTTCCTTCTCTCTATTTTGTCTTCAATTCTTTCTTTCTTTCCCTTTCCCCCTTTTCTTTCTTTCTGTTGTTCTCATATTCTTTCTTCCTTCCTGTCTTTCTGTTTTCTCTCTCTCTCTCCCTCTCACCCTATTTGTACTCCTTTTATAATTATTTTTTTTTTATTTCTAACATTTCCCTCTCCTCTGCAGCACTTTCTTTCTTTCATCTTCTTTCTTTTTAAACACACATCTAATCCAGATATTTACTATGCAAACACATGTTTTCTGACGAACCAATCACAGTCTAACAAATGTTTTATGAGTGCTGCGTTTTGATGAATGAACTCATTGTGTCACTGTGCTTCAATGAGCACATTTTGTTCTTTATCTTCTTGTTTTTCTTCAGCCCTCCTCTCCTTACAAAGCTTGCTTCATCACCTCCATCACTTCTCTCCCTTGTGTAGTAGTGGGGGAGTATAGGGGCTGCTGCCTTTCTCTAGTAATGACAGGCCTTACAGGAAGGAGATCTCTTGGCCCATTCTTACAGTGATCTGTATCGATTATCCTCAGGAGCTTGCTGTGAGGGTCGGGGGTTTCGGAAGAAGGGACAGCAAGAGATAGACATACTCCTGTTGCTAGGAGACAGCAACTGGCATGGCACAGGAGGGACAGGGGACCTAGCTATGGCTGATTAAGCTATTGGTGGAAAGACATTGGGAGTAAGACATTATGTCTTTGGTGGTAGGCTGAGGTTGAATAAGGTGATGGATTAGCAGCACATGTCTGCTGAGGCTTAAGGAGAGCTTGAAGTAATTCCAGCTGTCACACTTATTAAAGTAATTATTTCTTTGCTTTAGGAATGTATGGCCTACTGAAGGGTTATGTGAACGGCCTATTTACACCAATGTAATGTTGAAGAAAGAATTCTACATTACCCTAACTATTAGGGCTGGACGATAAAACAATAATGATAATTATTGTGATATTATTTTCCTCGATGTAAATAAAACAAATGTACGATAAAACATTGATATATTTCAACCTGTAATTACACCCCCAACCACTGGAAAGGGAGGGGCGCTACTGTGTCTTAAATGCTACTCCCCACCCAACATTAAACGGAAGAAGAAGTCGGCATGGAACAGCTAATCATGTCGCAGGATAAAGGCTGATTTATACCCCTGCGTCGAATTGATGGCGT
Source organism: Notolabrus celidotus (assembly GCF_009762535.1). NCBI lineage: Eukaryota > Metazoa > Chordata > Actinopteri > Labriformes > Labridae > Notolabrus > Notolabrus celidotus. The sequence goes on along the minus strand of NC_048273.1, from coordinate 12,215,199 downwards.
AGCCTACACCGGGGGCTCGTACCTACGCAGAGGCCTATGCAAGTAGCTGACGTGCACCTCCTCCAAAATGTCTACCCGTAGAATCGACGTGGACCGCAAGCCCTGTGTTTGGTCCGCTCGGCAGCATTGCGTTTCCCGCATTTACATCACTTCTGGGATCCCCGCACATCGGCCGTGTATTTCATCTCCTCCTCTCTATTCTTCATGCAATCATGTCTGTATGATAAACAGCAACATGTATCAGCTGTAGATTAACATAACACGCTCTGAATCGCTGTGGAAAAGTAAACAGAGATCGTAGAGTGGCCGGAAGCAGGCGACCGGCTATCAGAGAGACCACACTGCCCTCAAGTGTTTCGGCGGAGAACTGCTGGGCGTCACCGACACATCGACGCACAAGTATGTGGTGCTCGTGTCAGCATCGGCCACTGCTGTGTAGGGGAGACGCAGAAGTATAAATCAGCCTGTTGAGGTAGGCAGGCTTAAAGACGCTTGGAGCGGAATGTAAATACAGCTAAAATGAGCAGCAGCGACACTGAAGAAAACGCAAAACCTACCTACCTAGAGTGAAGACATGCTCGACAAGAAAGGAAACTAAACGTCATTAGAGAAGACATTCTTCAACTTTCACGCTGGAGAAAAAATCTGCCTTTAAAACTGTGAAAAAATTATTTGCAATTTATTGTGAAAATTTTCAATATCGACTGATATGAAAAATGTGATAACATCTTTTTCAATATCGCCCAGCTCTACCTGCTATACAGCATACTGACACTTCACTGACTGTGCACCCAGACTATCGTCACAGAAAACACCCTGCATGTAATTTAGAGAGAATGTCTGTAGTTTCCGTGTGAATCACAGCTGAACCACACAATTCAATAGAATTACTATAATTACATTGAATGATTTCAGTTCCAGTTAAGTTTCATTTTCGTGCTATTATGCACACCGTCTATTCTTCCAACTATCTATTCTACTGTTCTTTTCTTATAGTACTTGAATTGAAAAGTGCTAAACCCCCATAATCCCTAATTCAATGGCCTGTAAAGGATGCTGCACAGACATGATGATTCATCTCGTAGCCTCTATGTTGAGCTAAAAAAAAGCCTCTTAATATTAGGAAGGGGTCATGATTTTCAAATACTCTAATAATCATCCTTTTTTTTAAATGACAAGTTAATGTGAATTTTATTACATGTTGAAAATAAAATTTCACACAGTTTTACTGGTGCCTGGCTGTAATACAATACTCACACCAGACGGTGTCTGTAGTGTGTCTGAAGGCTGTTTTCTGACCTTATGAAATAACAGTAGAAGAAAAAAAGCTAACAGCAATACAACAGGAGAAGAAGAATAGGAGTTTTTCAACCAGAGGAACTTTACCCCAGGAACTACGTTAGTTCGACTGGTGGACCCAGGGCCTATATTTAGTTCAGAGGTAGATAATCTCCCCCCTGAAAAGCCCCTGCTACGGGGGTAGTACTTTTCAAAGGTCCTGGGGCTTTTGGGGGGCAGGGCCTGCAATGCTGGAAATGTCTGATTGGTAGATTAACCAGTGTTAACACAGTATTTTTATTCCGCCGTCGTCCACAATAACATCTATCTTTTTTGTAGGTGTGTGTACTTTTCAAAAGAAGCTGTGATTCACTTGATTTAGCAGCTTGTAACAGTAGTCTTCTCTAAACCCACCGAAAATGCGTCTCTCCCGGTGTTACGGTTTTAAAAGTGACCCTGTAAACTGGAGACCTTCAGCTGAACATGTCAGTGTTTGTGGAGTTTACACAGCTGTTGAAACAAAGAGGGAGTTCCTTCGAATGCAAACTATTTTTTTTGTTTATTAAGATTCAAAATATCCACATCAGATATTTAATGATCGTCTAAAGACGTTTATGAGGGATGCATTCGGCTGAAAGTCGGCAGTTAACAGGGTTGCGGTTCAAACCAGAACACCGGTCGATCTCTGCCACGGCCTTTTGAGTTAAAACAATTTAAAAGCTGTGTTGAAACGTCTTTGCTATACGTGCTTATCTCCTCTCACATGTTCATTCAATGAATCCATCTATGATGAAATATAGCACCATCTAAAACAGCGTGAGCTGAGTCTCTTCACGCTAACAGGCTAACTGTTGTGTTGCTCATAATGATACCTGCCTGTCCGTCTGCTTCTATGGTGTCATCTGGGATGAATGGCATTCGTCTTTGTTTTATTGCCCTCTACTGGTCTGGTGATGTAGTGCATTTACTTTTTATTTCCTCCATACGCCACTGGCCTGATTTGCACAATCTACCCGAGACTTAAACCCTTGGTCGAAACGCAGACACCAATGAGGGGACAGGAACATTTTCGTTCAGGGTAAAGTAGCACTGGGGGCTAAAAGACCCCGGAAATCTTAGTCGAAATGCACCTTATGGTTGAGTTTTCAACAATACCATTTTTTTTTTTACAATACCCTTTTTATTTTATTTAGTTCAGCCCTAGTCTGGGTGTGTTTGCACGTGGGTAGTGGGGTAGTGGGGTGGGTGTTTGATTTGAATAATCATCAAATGGATGTATTTTGGCTTGAAATGCCCTTCCCTGCTAAATGTTAACCTTCGACCCAGCTAAACTAGCAAGATCCTAAAAATGTCCATTCTCAGGGTGCTACACTGAACAGAACTCTACCGCATCAACAGGGCGTCTCATGGCTCTCAATACACACTTTCTTCCTCCCCCACCCCCAGGCTACTCTGCTTCTCTCTGCCCTGCCTTCATCTGGATCTCGGGAGCTCAGGCTGTCTATATATATTCAGAAAATATCTCATTTCCTTTTGCCTAAGACTTCCTACCTGCAAAGTCTGCCAGTTGGTTCTTTGAATTGGACTTTCCCACATTTGCTTAACCCTTATCTGTCCGGTCTCACACTGGCAGCTTGAGGGTTAGATAGCCTCGCTTTCTGTGTTGGGGATGTAAATGATGACTTTGTTAATTCACACACATTCACATGCACATACTCAGACACACAAAGCCCTCTTATTTGGGCCCTCATAAACTCTATTAGGATTTATTACCTCAGCTTTGTCCCCAGTGAACACGTCTGGCCTGTTCCTGATTGAGAGTAGACCGGGGGGGAAGGCCACGAGAGGGGAAGGGAGGTAACAGTATGATTAGTGTGGGGCGAGGGAGTGTTTCTGATGTTACACAGACGTGCATTGTGATGTTCTGGGAGATTGGTTGAATTCAGCAGTCAAACTGAAGGGGGTCACCTTTTATTTGTTCACCTTTCTGAACAGAACAGTTAGTTTTTCTCTTATTAAGAAGGAGTTATAAATTGTTGGTTCCTATACACCTTAAATGGGTCTATTTATGAAATGAATAAACCATTGTGAACAAAAGAATCTTCCACTGTAGAAAACATCATAGTGTGATGGATAGAACAGTAAGATGATTAAGAGCATTGTTGGCATTGCGGGAAGTCGTTTGCCTGTGCCCAGACAGTCTGGTCTAGTCGTCTCATATTGGACACAGTTTAGCTTGAATTGTCAAAAACATGCAGTTTAATGTGACAGAGAGGGTCTTAAATAAATTAGAAAAACCTGAGTGTATCAGTATTAATTATTTTATTTTGAAGAAATATAAACAAAGAGTAAGTTATATCAGTTCTGATGTGTAGTGATAATCATGTCAAATAGCTTTCTGACATGATGATCATTAGCTGACCCCAGCCTGCTCTGTTCTGACCTCCTGCAGCGAACTTAATTGGTCCTTGGTGAACATTCAGTGATGTGGGATGACATCCGGCTAATGAGGGCTGTCAATCAATACATATAAGCTTACACTGCATTATGAATAAGACTTCAATTTAGTTTGTGTGTAAGCAAAGTCCTGATAGGAAAGACTTCAATCAATTTGTTAAGGATAGTAACTGATTGATTTAATGAACACTGAAGTAATCGCTATTTCTAAGTTTATATTTGTATGACATTTTAGCTTTGGACTGTGATGCTCGGTCTATATGTGGGGCCCTATGAAATCCATTTTATTTTTTTTCAAATTCTGTTTTTACCCTTAACACTTATTTTACTACCATATAGTGTGTGCTTTTTGTGTCAGTGAATCAAATGTCCATTAATGAAATGCAAAAATCCTTAAATGTATTGATGCAACACATCATTGCACAATTTTGCCCAGTATTTCAAGTCAAAACATAATGTTGTAACATAACAATGTACCAATAAGAGCTGTAAGTCGGCAGTAGCTCAGTCCATAGGGACCGCAGAGTCACAGGTTCGAGTCCCAGTATGGACAAAGTTTGGCAAGTGGACTGGTGGCTGAGGAGGTGCTGGTTCACTTGCATGGGCGCTGCCGATGTGCCCTTGAGCAAGGCACCGAACCCCCAACTGCTCGGGGTGCACTGGTTGATGGCAGCATCCTAACTCTGACATCTCTCCCTAAGCATGTTCACTGCATATGTGTGTGCATGATTGTATGTATATACTGTGTGTGTAGCGTCCAAAAAAAATAGCACGAGTGAAAAAATTGAATTTCCCCCTTTGGGATTAATAAAGTACCTTTCTTATTCTTTTCTTCTTATTGTTTTTCTCTGTTTTTCACATTGCTTTTGGACGACAAGTGGTCAACACGCATATTTTTACGTTTCCAGTCAACAGTATGTTGGCAGAATTAGCAAAAAAGCCTGTCACCTAACACACAGAAGTCATTTGGGAACTGTTCAGCTCTTTATTTGGAGTAAGAGATGAGTTTCGTAGTTTTTGGCAGACCTAGCCAGTGTTTCTGGTGGCCGCTTCAACATGTTGTTTATTTCTGGAGGGGGCCGCTGAGTGTTTGTGAGGAGATGCATGGGTGGTACCAGGAATGAGCGGTCCCCGGAAAAATTTCCCCATTTCCCCTGACAAACGCCCCTTCTCCTCCTGATGACAGCATTTCAGTCACATTATGTCAATTTCCGCGATACTCCGCGTTTAAGAGTAGATCCGTTTTTATTGGCCAATTCAGCGATTCCGTCCACGATTCTGTGAACGCGGAAATCATAGGGCCCTATATATGTGCCTGTATTACAGCTGTCATACGACGCAATATTAAATGAAGGCAGTACATTAATAAGGACATGCTCACTTTGATACTCATTGCTACTATTGTTATATTTACTGATTTTGTGCGCTGTTATTCACATCTATGTTGATACTATGATTAACCACCTTTCTTCTTTACTTTCTCTCTTTCAGGTCATGGAGAGTATTTTCCCGTGTTAAAGAAAAAGGCACTATCTCGCACACAGCCAGCACTTGGGTGACGGTTGGATGGTGTGTATACTTAGTCAGCTGGTGGTCATGTGTGAAGCTGCGGTCTGATGCCCACCCTCCCCTCAGCGCTGGCCATGGACGGGGAGAACTACCTGCATCCAGAAGGCCCTCAGCTAGACAGCACCATGTTCTCTATACCCTCCTCTAACATGGAGGTAAGCCTTTATTTTCCTTATTTTGATGCCATGTTCAAGTAGCTTACATGTTTGTATTGTTATTATGGTAAAGTCCATGTGAAAGACATTGGGAGTAAGACTCCATGGTAAAGTCCATGCGAGTATTTATTCAGTCACGTCATTCATTTTAGCGTATGTTGGCTCATTTTTACACAGATGGGATCAATTTCTAAAGTACATTTGAGAAGTGTAATGTACCCTCAGCATACTCTATCTATAGGAAATGTGTTGAATATATTGAAAATATGTTTGTGTATAGTAGGGCTGGGCGATAATTCGATGAAGATAATAATCGTGATATAATTTTTCTCAATATTAACAAATGTGCGATAAAAATAAATATATTTATACCTATACAACCCCCCCAACCACTGGCAAGGGAGGGGGCGCTAATGTGGGACAATGAAGACAGCATTTAACAGCCAATCATTTTGCAGGTTCAGAGGTAGGCGGGCTTAAAGACTTTGGAGCGGAATGTAAACACAGCTGAAACGAGCGACAGCGAGACGGAAGATAACTCAGAACCTACCAGCTCAAAGCAGAGTCGTTAGTCTGACCCTGTGTGGACGCTGCGTTAACTATTAACTTAATACATAGTACAACTGAACAGTGAATAACCGTGGTGCGTTCACTGCACTACAAAATAAAACATCACAAAAATCTAATTTTACACAAAATATCTGCTTCCTGTCTGCACCGTCAAAAATGAAGGATTCAAGAAGTTTATCAGAGAACTAAATCCAGATACAAGCTAAAAAACCATCTCTTTTTTAAACTTTTACTCAGGGCCAAATGTCTGCCTTTACATTTAAATGAAATAATGATTTGATATTTATTGTGATAATTATCGATATCGACTGATATGATAAATTTTATCGTGATAACACTTTTTTCAATATCGCCCAGCTCTAGTGTATAGACATTTTTCAGTACTTTTTTTAGGTTTCATTTGAGCAACTACAGGAGATGGTCTTAAATGTATGAATTTTATGTTAAAGTCACTCCAGCTGTTCCTTATTGTGAACATATCAAAGTATTTACTGTTAAAGATCTGAGCACAGGTTTGTGTTTGTGAGACTTCTGGTTTGCATTACAGTAATCTGGACACATGCAGTGAGGAAGTGATACTACCTGTGGTGTAAATTTCCACACTGGGCTTCTTAGGAATACTAAAACCCCCATGCAGATGAGCTCAAAAATTAAGCAGCAATGTTACAATGTTACAATTTAATTTCGCAGAGGCTTCTTTCCAAAGCAACCTTAATCTGAGAGTGAGTACATCACAAGAAAATATATTGGCTTATTTGATCACAGTGGCACTAATGAAGTTAAAATACTCAAAACCAGACCTGGTGGGAAAAAGAGTAATGTCATACAAACATCCTCTGCTAAGTTTTCACTACAATGCGTGGCAGAATGCACTGATATGATATTTGCAATTCTCTATCCCTTGCTGCAATTTTCCAATATTACAAATGTTGTTTGTTTTGTTTTGTTTTCAGAGTTCAATATTTGCCTCCTCTGACTCCTGGGGATCCTTCTCTCAGCAGGCTGGATACAGCATACACTGCCCTATGCAATCTGGAAACCAGTAAGTGAACATTACCCCCCAAACACCTTTGAGAATGCTTATCAGGAGTAGAAAACGATGGTGTATCAGCTGAAAACAAACATGTCAATTAAAGATACTAAGTTCTTGTTTATACTTGGTGACCAAGGAGATGTGTACCAGCACCTTTGTAGAACTCACAGTTGAAAATGACAGTGACCTTTACAATTTCAAAAAATAGAAATGGTTGAGAACTGCCCACACGAGTTCACACATGAATTCACAAAATGTCCCATCAGCCATGGGACTGTTAGGTGTTGTAATGTTTAATTGTTAGAGTTATTTTGGGTGTGTCAGTGATGCTTTTTGAGTATTTGGTTAAAGAGGTGTGTATTGAATTGATACATTTTCCCAACCACGTGGCAAACATACACAAAGCTGCTTTATTATTAGAGCATCTTAATAGAATACATAGACTATGCTTTAAGATGCATATACATCATAAAAACTGAAAAAGAAAACTCCCATGCACCATTGGAAATTCAACCTGGACAATATAGCATTTATTCACAGTCATGTACAAGATGAGAAAAATATTGATTGTTGGACTCGTATACTTAGTATTATTGGAGAAAAAGATAAGTTTCTAGGTATTCATTTAAACCAGTAAGTTGGCTTTGTGAAATAAACATTTCTTATCAGTCACAAAATGCGTGCAACCGTGAGCTACTGCAGTTCTTATCTATGCAGTAAAATCACACCCAGTCTTATCAATCCACAGAAATAGTCCTGTTAATTAACCCCTGCTGGGTTGTTTTTTCAAGATAAATACTAGCTTTCAGTTTTTATTAAGGGTATTAACCAGTGTGTTTAATGATCAATACTTAACTCTAAATATAAACAATAAATGAACAATGTATAACATTAAAGGTATATTTTTTTCATTTTGATTAATACAGAAAGTTGTTTTCAATCTTAGAGTTATTCATTTTAAATTATAAAAAATATTCTGATCACGTAATTCCTGTCCTCTGAGGCCATCTAACACAATCAGATCAACATGTCACTTTTAACAAGTCACGAGACAGTCACTCGTTTTCTGTAGGGTGTGGCCCGGTCTCTGTTTCACCTCTTTAATTAATCACAACATCTTGTAACTTTGCTCTGTTTTTATGACCTCACTGCTGCAGGCGGGGAGAGGTGCTTTTCTCCTCACTTCCCCTTAAGGTGGAATGTGTATGAGTGTTTGTTTCACATGAAAGGAGCAAGAAAACATGTCATTTCAAGGCTCAATATTTCAACAACAGCCATGTGGCATTAGCAGCCCATCATCAGACTATGAGGAGGTGCGGTCCTTGTCAATGGGTTCAGTGTATCCAATGATCCAGAGAACTGCTGTCACAGCTCAGCACACCTTCAGAGTCATAAACACAGCTGAATCATCTTTCCTCTTTTGTCAACATGCATTATTCTACACAGGCTTCTGTTAAGTAGAGGTTGGATGATCTTGGCTCATCTTTTGTGGGCAGGCGTTTCTGTAAGGGATGAAAGTTGCATACGTCGGTATGGGTACTAAAACAACACGTCAGCACCTCTAAAACTAGCTGGGAAACTATGGCGGCACGCAACAGAGAGAGAATAAAACTATGTGAGAATAAACTGAACTATGTCTAATATCTGTTCACCAGTGCTCATTAACGCTGAATTGTAAAAAAAGTCTTATAGAAAAGGGTGAAATATATTTTCTTTAAAGTGTATTTTCGTCCAGGGGTGGCATTAATACATTTTGTGTATTAGTTGACTCATTTTATTGCTTTGAGTGTGTCAGTTGTGTAACATGTTTCTTTCTTTGTGCCAGAGAGCCTCATCAGGATTACTGGTTGACCAATATAAGTTTTTACAACATCCAATGCTGATACAGAGAGTTAGAAGCAGGTCAACCAATAGACGATATATTACACAGACATCACACGGTTTATAAAATACAAAAATTGAATAAAACAAGAAAAGATAATACAAAAAACAGGATACCTATCCGTGTCTTCAAAGATTGCTAACATTTGCACAATATTATTTGACTGATGCCGAGGAATGGGTATCGAAAACCGGTATTTTTTGATACTGGTACATGATTGATCGGTATCGAAAGCACTGTAAATCTCATAGATGAACTCTGCTCTTAAGGGTATTATATTTGCCAAAAACTAGTCGCTTGTTTTTTCTGTTAAAGTTATATTTTTTGGGGCTTTTGCAACTTTATTAGACAGGGGACGACAATGGATGGAGCTGGAAACAGAGAGAGAGAGAGAGTGGGGGAGTGCCATGTGGGAAATGGGCCACAGACTGGAATCGAAACCCGTGCCAACCGCTTCATGGGCACGCGATTTAGCCATCAGGCCAAATCCGCGCCCAAACTAGTCACTTCTTAACTGCTGACTACTTGTTTCTATTATTGATTTTAGTAAAATAATTATGGGAACAAGTTGCAACTGGCTTTACCCCGTACATTTTAGAAGCAGCCACCTCTGCTTCAAATCAATTCTAGCGTGAGAAATAAGCCCATCTATGTGACAGATACTGTCTGTAAGCATTAAAAAGTTTTCTAGTATCCCACGCAGACGGTTATTAATCAGAAAATCACATAAATTAGCCCTACCTTAATTTATTCCATCACATATCACAAAGGCATCTAATGTGGCTCCATTTAGCTGGTCTGCAGAAAATGACCCTACCTATATGAGCATGTGTCTGTGTTTCCTGTGCTGTTATGAATTAACCTACTGCTACTGATGCTTTTGATAATTAACTGTTCACTAAACCTAAACTTAGGAGTCATCTGGCAAAAAGAAAGGCAGAAAACTCATTACATTTTGTATTTTCAAGGTTTTATTTCAAGGTTAGTTACTATTTTTGACCATATTTTTTACTATAATGGGTAGAATGTACTATTTTTAGATAACTTAACTTATAAAAAAACACTAAGGAAGACATCTCACGACCCCCCCCCATTTGTGTCTTGCAACCCTCTAAGGAGTCCCGATCCACACTTTGGGAACCCCTGTCTGTACTGTACTGGTTCCCAAAGTGGGGGTCGGAAACCTCTGATTGGTTGCCAGACACCAATTGGGGATTGCAGGATTTTTTTTTTAAGTAATCTAAAATTTCGTATATTGCCATTACTGTAAATATATATATATATATATATATTTTTTTTTTAAGTAATTCATTTAGAAATAAAACCTTCCAAATACATTTCTTTCATTAGTTTCCTGCTTTCCTGTAGATGACTCCTAAGGTTAGGCTTAGTTTACAGTTAATTAACAAAAGCCTCAGTAGCAGCGGTTCATTCTTAACAGCACAGGAAACACAGCCACATGTGCATGGAGGTGGCTACTTTTATGCAGACTAGCTAAATTAAGTATGAAGTTACATTTAATCACTTAGAGGGACAGTGGGGGTCCCAAGCCTTTGGCACCTATATTTTGGGGGTCGTGGGCTGAAAAGTTGGAGAAGCCCTGATGTAACAGACAACTTCACTATTTACTGATTTAAAGAACTGAACCGTGGTGGTCCTCTCCTCTTTAGAAAATAATAAAACAGGGGATCAATCGATGCCCCTTCAACATGTGGAGGATCGTTAGTATGAGACAGTCTGTCAGTGTTACCAGAGAGACTCATTCATTTACTTCAGGGATGTCCCTGAAAGCTTCAACCTACAGATTCACTTTTTTTTTGGTTATTTCTTCATTTTACTTGTATGTTTTTTTCTATTTTTTATTGCATGTTCAAAATAAATAAATAAAGACATCAGGCTTCTTTTTTTGTAAATATATATTTTATTTGTAACTTTTTAAATGTATTTACAAGACAAAACAAATGCAATCAAACAGGGGCTCAGACATGTGAAATGAAATACAATCGATAATAATACAAATGAAATAAATAAAATAAACTAATTAATTAATTAATAGGAAACACGTGTAGAAAAATTTAGTCCAGGCATCATTTTTAAATGATAATTTTTTCGTTGTGAGACTGTGCGTCTGTACATATGCCCACTCTCACTCTCTCTCTCTCTTATTCAGTTATAGACTTACTCTTTTGATGATTCAAAGTATGGTAAACCCCAAGAGCTTTTATGCGACTGTCAAAGTTTCCCGGGTTATTTAAATTTTTGGGGGGACTTATTGTTAAAGGCTTAGTTCTGTAGTTTATCAACTTGTTTCTTTGTGGCGTTAATAAAGAATTACTCCTTTTTTTTTTACAGAGAAGTCTGTAGTTACATTTGTTTTTGGCATTTATGTGGGGTTTGTGAGTTGGGTTTATACTCTGGAACAAGGTTTGTGGTTTACATTTTACGACTCCTTTCTAAAATGACCACAAAAAGAAAAAAGAAACAGACTGAATCTTGCTAGAATGTGTTTTACACAGACAGTAGCTTTTTGTGGCTGGAAATGCCAACTTCAAATTGGTGGATTTATTTCATGTTTGTGTAGTTGTGTGTTGACATCAGACTAAATGGATAAAAACTGAGATTTCAAAGAAGAGCTTTTGAAGAGAACTTATTTTCTTTCAGTCATCACCAGACATGTCATACTCGACTGAGGTCAAGAATTCATTCAATAAGTAGGCCTGTTAGGTTTTGCTGTTCCTGACTGTGCAGTGTTTCTTTGAGCTCAAGCACCAGATGACGTGAGAGCACAGTGTGTGGCTTTCATGTTCACTCAGAATAAAAGTTTGTGACATCAAGCTACTCTATAAGACCTGTGTCTGACGCTCTGCCTTACTCTGTACACATCTTCATTTGAATCATGATGTGTCTGTGGTTTAGTAGAACTGTTATCCATTAAATGTCATTTAAGAACGTCATGATTGAGTTGTAAAGGCCCTGTCAAGCAAGGAGGTTCCTGTGGTTTGAAAAGTTGTTAGTTCAGCTGTATTCTCACACTTTTTTTAACAAACAACCAGAACTTCAACCATGAGGTCACTGCTTTTTATTGCAACACCTTACAGGAAGTGAAAGAGGACAGATGTCTTAAAGCTTCAGTTTTCACATGTTGTCTTGGTTGAGAAGTTTTCCTGATATCGTTAGACTATTTTTCCACATCCTTATATCCTTCCTCCTTCAAGACTTTCCTGCAGACTACAGAGAATGGTGCTGCTTCGTGAGTACTGTATGGTCAGGTTGTAATTAACTGAAATTGAAAGCGCTCATTAATCTGCTCACATGGCCATTGACAGCAGACTGAGGGGTAAATAGATCACACTAGTGAGGAAACATGTGAATGGCCAGTTCTCTGTTTGCACTTAATAATCCACCGACTGATGAGTTCACCCACCTGTGCACAGCAGGAACTCTTGTGAAAATACCTAAAAGAATCTGACCATGCAGAGTTAGCAGATACTCAACTCAGCTTTATATGTACAGCATCTTTCATACATAAAGACATGCAGCCCAAAGTGCTTCACAGAATAACTGGGACAGAAAACAACAGCAATGGAAGGAAAATTAAAAAATAAGATAGCTTTAACAAGATAGGTGAATACAAGAAATAAATAGATAAATATATAATTAAATAAGATAAATAAATGCTAAAGCAATGATTCAAATAATAATGATTCAAATAATAGCTAAAATGATAAAGATAATTAAAATAATAATGCAGTCCAGGGCAATAAATTACTTCAAATTAAAAGCTAGATTAAAAAGGTAAGTCTTAAGTTTGCTTTTAAAAACACCCAGAGAGCTCGCCGTTTTAATGTCCAGAGACAGAGTTCCACAGCTTAGGGGTGTAAAAACAGAAAGCTCTGTGGCCGGTGCTTGTGTGAGACACACGAGGAACATTTAAAAGGGAAGAAAGCTGTTAGCTAGCCCTCAACTCAACTCTGTACGGCACCTTTCATACATAAAAACATGCAGCCCAAAGTGCTTCACAGAATAACAGAGAGACAGAAAACAACAGCAATGTTAAAATTATAAAAGGCATGATTATATATAAAGTACTTAAAAATAGAACAAAATCCATACAGTAAAATTAATTAAGAGTAGAAAGAAAAGTTAAAAATGAGGTAGAATTAAAAAAAGATCAGATAAATAAGTAAGAAGATAAATAAAGGTTGAAGCAATGATTATAATAATAAAAATGCAGTCAAGGGCTGAAAAGAAATTACTCCAAATTAAAAGTCAGATTTAAAAGGTAAGTCTTAAGTTTGCTTTTAAAAACACCCAGAGAGCTCGCCGTTCTGATATCCTGAGGCAGAGAGTTCCACAGTTTAGGGGCATAAAAACAGAAAGCTCTCAGGTCGGTTCTTGTGTGAGCCCTGTGGAGAATGTTCTTCTGAGATGTAGCATAGTCAGCAAAGAGAGTTTTTGTTGAGACTGTGTCAGAGGAGTTTAGGCTCTTAATGGATTTGATGAGGTATGTTGTTTGATGCGAAGCAGCTCGACGTGGAGGAACCTGATATTCAAGCAGTTAAGCTGTTGTTGAGAGTCTATAATTAGTTTGACTAAACCTGGAAAAGTCCAGGTATGTTTGGTGTCTGACATTGATCAAGACACAATATTTTATGAATTATTTGATGATTTTTCTGATCATTTGGAGAACAGGATGTTCTTACTTAATCAGCTACATTTGACTTCTATGTCACACGTTTGATAACATTTATTCTTTGATATGCACTTGGCCTGAAATGTGTGCAGTATTTCAGGCATCGCCAAATCACAACAAACATTATCTCAAGACGCCTTTACAAACATAGCAGGTCTGGGCTGTTACTCTATGTTAAATTAGTAACAGAGACTCAACACCAAGACAGGGTAAGCCTCAGACTTATCTCATCTTAATCCACCATGAGCATTGCACCTCGCAGTATTTAGCTAGTTACAGCTGCGAGGAAAAACTTCCTTTTAACAGGCAGAAACCTCGAGCAGAACCAGACTCATGTTAGGCACACAACTGCCTTGACTGAGTTGGGGTTGGAAAGAGGGATAGAACAGAATAAGAGAGAGAGAGAGAGAGAGAGAGAGAGAGAGAGAGAGAGAGAGAGAGAGAGAGAGAGAGAGAGAGAGAGAGAGAGAGAGAGAGAGAGAGAGAGACAGAGAGAGACAGAGAGAGAGAGAGAGAGAGAGAGAGAGAGAGAGAGAGAGAGAGAGAGAGAGAGAGAGAGAGAGAGAGAGAGAGAGAGAGAGAGAGAGAGATGGGACTACATCATATTGTTTGATTATTTCCTTTTCATTTACATCAGACCGTCAGAGGATTTGCCAAAAAAACATCCTCTTTCTTTTACTTCTTCCTTAGGATTCAATGATACAGGGAATCAAATTGAGTTTTTTTTTGTATATCATTACTGAAAAACTTGGTTTGACTTGTTGCCTGTGTTCTCTCCTTTCACTGTTGGTACTGCCTGCAGCCTTAGTGGAGTTCCTCCCAGTGCTATGACTCAAAGTTCATTTATTGCACTGTTGATAGCTAGATTTCATGTGTGCGCCGACTGGAAGGAAGCCGTCTTCCAAGGAATAACATTGTGTTATTGTTGGGTGTCACTTTATGTTCTCGAGCATCGTCATCAACTCTCTACTGTTGGTTATCAGTCTGATGTGGTTTCCTGTCCTCAATGGGAATTTGACTTAATCTTTCTTATTCCTCAGCTGTTGCTCCTTGGAGAAGAAAGACTAGTTTGCAGTTAAACATCAATGTTTAAAGCCTTGCATTAACACTTTGCTTTCTTTGTTAAAAAGCTGCCAATAAAGCAGACATTCTAGTAGGTCATTCGAAAAAAAAACTTACTCATCATAGTTATATTTCTGCCTAAAAAACAACACTGCCTGGTGTGTGCTTTTAAGCCTGAAATAAGAGACTTAGAAGCAACAGAGTACGTGCTCTGTAGCATGAGAACGCTACATGTACACAAACAGTAAGACAATCAGCTCCTTTGGCTCACAGCCCCTTTAATAGCTTTGTGTTGTTAGGAAGCAGCTGATGCCGGCCTGCCAAAACTTCTGCCGTAATAATATCACTGTCATATCACTGTTGGCTGAAGGGCCAGAAGGGGATTTCCAGTGTTGGTGATTGGTACTATTCACGGTGCAATGATCCTTCTGAGAACTGCATCAGATTCTTTTACCATATGATTTCATGACTTATCTCTTTTTCTTCTGAATTTCGTTCGTTACTCATCTAGATTACCACAGTTAATCCCCTTTTCCATTGTGCTGCCTTAGAGGTTCGTTCTCAAATTGAACTGTGCTTGTTTGCAGAAGACAGAACCATAACAGATGTTTGTATTGTTTAACAAACTTGTGGAGAATCGTTTCTAAAAAGAAAGATATAGTGTGTTTTATTTATTACCAGTGCTATTTGGGAGACCTCTGGGATTCCTATAATCCTGAGATTCTGGCGCCAGCTTCTGTTTTTCGTCACTCCAGTCCTTCTATTTCCCGACTGTTTGTTAAAGTTCCGGTATGGTGCCCTCCAGCCCGGTTATGCTCGCATCATGGCGGTTAAGCGCCCCCTCAATCTCCTGCACAGTGGTGGCTGTTTTGTTGTGCGCTGTGTGCGGAGATGCTGACTCGACCCGGAATTCCGTTTACAGAGAAGTGATGTCAGCACTGTATCGCTATCATCTCTCTCTCTCTCTCTCTCTCTCTCTCTCTCTCTCTCTCTCTCTCTCTCTCTCTCTCTCTCTCTCTCTCTCTCTCTCTCTCTCTCTCTCTCTCTCTCTCTCTCTCTCTCTCTCTCTCTCTCTCTCTAGAGTCTAGAGTACTGCCTAGACCTGCTATGTTAGTAAAAGGGTCTTGAGATAATATTTGTTGTGATTTGGCGCAATACAAATAAAGATTGATTGATCGATTGATTTTCTCAAAGGGCTTCCAGGTCCCGAAAACTAGCCATCTCCTGTTTAATGATGTGACTCACGGGACAGGAGGTGCCCATCTCAGCTTTAACCAGCTAAAGAAGAGCGTTCTCCTCGGGCTGTTGGATAGTAAAGATGGAAAGATCGTGTTCTACTGAAGTTACAAAATGTTTAAAAATGTAGAGTGTTAGACCTGCGACTACTCCATGCCAGGTGCAGAATGGAAGTCTCCTTGTTTACCAAAATATGATTGAAAAGGAAACAAAAGGATTCTCACTTTTATTAGAACATTTGAACATAGACATCAGACTCAGAAATACTTTATTTATCCCAGGGGTGGGGGGAAATTCAGTAGTTAAAGTTGCTCCTATTCACAATAACTAAGAATATCGAATAATATTAATAGAAGAAGTAATTGATAAGATATAAATACAAATACAATGAAAATAGTGATAATCAAAGTATGTACAGAAGATAAAATAAGCTATGTAGAAAAAAATGGTTGGAGTCCTCGGTGATCAGGTAGAGTTTGCAGCGTTGAGAATGTTGACCAGGTATTGTCATGTTCCTGTGTTGATTGGAGGACTGGAGTAGAAAACCTCCTGGCCTTGTTTCCATAAACTTGCTTCTTTGCACACCCTCTTTAAGCCTGCCCCTTCATCCTTTTGGTGTATTTTGAACTTAAATCAATCAGTCTCACTGATCTCCTGCCCGTGGTTGTGGACCCAGAGCCAAATCCTGTGAATAGCTTTGGCCGAGCTCAATCCCTCTTGAGCCTGAGCCCTGGCACATGATTGGTTGAGAGGAACGTGGGACAGCGAGGTTACAGTTCCACCTTAACAGACATTTACTTTTGCTTTCATTTTGACCTCATATCTACTGCTGACTTGTTTTATGATAGCATGATGGCCAGTGCTCAACAGGAAAGTGAAAATATTTCTTGCTGGGAATTGAAAGAGTGTGGACGTGTACATAGATTAAAGTAAGACTAAAGGAGAATGGTTGTTTCAAATGAAAGGCAGGACTTTGACTTTCAAAACAGGTAGGAATTGAACTTGTTCTGCATTTTTCCGACTGCTCTTTCTTTCTTTTTCTGTCAAACTGATTAAGCCTTGAAGAATTCAGCCTATCTGACTTAATGTGTTTCTTTACACCTTCTTATATCAGTAACTGTCACACTTTCTATTCGGTACTTGCTTCTGCTGACAGAGTAGCTTCATTTCAGTGGATTCTGTCTATTTTGTAATCTATTTTAGATCTTCCCAATGAAACAAAACCAAAAGTAATCGCACAATCGTTTGAAAGTTTTTAGTTCTGAACATCTTCAGGAAACACTGCACTCTGCTCTGGCTGTAACACTTGAGTGCTTAATCACATTACTAGTCGATGATGTTCAGTGTCCCTTTGATTCTTCTCCTGGAGCAGCTTATGACATGCTAGTAGAAGGCTTTGGTTGAGCCAGACAGCTGTTGTGACCTGTTTAAAGAATACAACACATGTCAACGACACACAGCGAAGTAGTAAATCAATGAAACTTTGCTAACAGAACACCTCCTACTTCTCCTGCAGGCAATACCACTTGAACAGCAGCACTACCGTCACCACTCCGGATGTGCACATGGACATATACCCGGGATTCTCTGACGTGGACTTTCCCAGCCTCAACCCCCCCATGAATGGAGATTTCCCACAGGTTTGTTTCATTTATCTGTTGTTATACATGTTAGCTTATTTTTCTTTAACAAGTAAAGCAACACTGACAAATCCAAGTGTCTACAAGAGCTTAGCCGTACAAAAACCTCACACCCACTCAAACACAATTAGGTGCACTCCAGTTTCCATTTCTTCTTTTCTTTTCTTCCACTCTAACGTGCTTATCACAGGGAAGGGCCAGGCCTCCCACCCACTTCTTTCATCTTTGTTTCATGTGTGTTCAGCTAAGCTTAATTTACCAAAGAGCAGTGTGATTAAAGGCCGGTGTTGTCTAGACGACTACAACAGTACCTGCCTCTCTCCTGTCAAGGCATGTCATTAATAAGGCACTGTAATTTAACACTGCCAGTGTGCATCCATAGGGTTCTCTCTAGGGTACATCCAGAATCTCTTTTCTGATGCATTAGGAATGTGTCCATGTGCTTTTGTGAATTATTTGGAGAGTCTTTGGGATTATTGTCTGTAGAGATACTCTCAAAGATCGGAGCATTCATTTCAGGACTAGGAAATGAAGGTGTAGGCGTCAACTCCCTCTAACATTTACCTTACAGTGTAGATGGTTACCATATACTGTTTGCATTTTCTCTGTCTGTTTAGAGCCCATAAAGTTGGATCATTATGGTTGGACTCGTATGAATAGGAGGCAGTAGTAATTACACAGACCAGTGAGTTTCTAATCTGAATCTTATTTGGGGTTGAGCTGAGGAGTGCCATTATTGAACCACATTAAAAAATAAGATAATGAGTTTCAAAAAAGGGCAGTCATGGGTTACCAAGCATGTTGGCTGTATCCCCCCTTATTAGTAGCCTCGCTTACTGTTTAAGAGCACAGCTATCATTTCATTTCATGGTTCAACACAAGGCCAAAGCTGTAAGTAAACTTAATGGAGCTGAAGTGTGACAGCAGTGCCAAAATAACAGCCTTTCTCACTTTAATTGTACACTTTTGAAGCTTTTCATGAATATTAAAGCATCCGATTAATAAGATGAATAGCTGAGGCTATTGTTGACCTGTATGTTAAATCTCCATATGTATGTGTCATGTTTTAGTTTTCTGTGTGTAAACCTAATTAACTGAAATACCTCAAAATCCATGTAGAAAATCAAATTCTACTGTAGTCAGCAAACTCGAAATCACAACATTAAATGTGTCAAATGCTTATTTTTGTACTTTAAGTGAAGTGAGCCTTCTAAACTAGTATTGCCTAAAAAGAAAAAAAATGACTTGAACACATTACTAGATAGAAAATCCAGCTAATGGGTAGCAAAATTAAAGCATGAATTAAAATGCATTTATTAGACTGCAGTGTGGTTTTAATGTATTCTACATTTCAGTGATTCTTCAACAGATAAAGATGTGTGACTTCCTTTAACCTCTTTATAAAGATGCATTTAAACATGTGGCTCACACAACATGAATTAAATTCTGTCACTGAATATCAACTTACTCTAAATCAACTCAATCAATCAATCAAACCATTCATCATTTGTAGAGCACCTTTCATACAATTCAAATGCAATTCAAAGTGCTTTACAGCGATTTAAAATAAGAAAGAAGCAGAAATAAAATAATGGCAAGACATTAAAAAACAAAAATGGATTTTAAAACTGAGACGAATGCACACCAACAACAATTAAATATGTGTAATTAAAAGTAAGTTAAAGTATCAAATTAACATTAAGTAAAAAAGTAAAATAAATACATTTAAAAAGGGGTAATGCTAAGAGTTGAAATAAGAAATCAAATGAAGGCTAAAAATATCAATAAAACTGAGTAGATAAATAAAAAACAAATGGTTAAAGCTGTCTTTCATCACACATTTTTCAAATTAGTAAAAGTTCTTTTATGTTCTCATGTTCTACCCTTTTTTAGTAGAAAACAGATTTCCAGTTATTCTGTTTAAGCATGCTTTTACAATTAGCAAGTGGGTGATAAGAAGCACGTACACTGACAGAGATGAGCGCCATGCTTCACGTTTGTGTCCCAGGTGTGTGAATGAGTGATGCCTCTATGGAATAAAAGAAGCATGTTTGATGTCGTCTCTATAGATTATTTAAAGCTGGGAGGATTTCAAAAACAAAGGAACAATATGAACGCACTACAAACAAGAAAGTGGTGTGTCATCCTTATCACGTGTCTTGTGCTGTCGGCATGGATTTTGTGATTCATGTGGGGTTTCCCTAGTATTCCTTCTGGCTATTTCTTTCTTCCTTAAAAGACACTGAAGTCCTTGAGTTCCTGAATATGTTTGATACAAGTTTAATATCCGTACACTGCTTATAAACGTGAATTTTCCAGTGCGTTCATGAGCAGCAGGTTGTGTTTTCTGGCAGTGGGAGGAGACTGTTGGGATGCCTGTGTGAGAGAAAGATGCTTTTTACTCGTGTTGTGCTTTCTCAGCTGTTCTGTCTGATTTGGAACACTCCCTGCCATGTGAGGCATGCAGAGAAAATGTAAGTCACAGGGTCATCATGACTAATCCTCCACTTCACAATCAGCCCCCACACACACTTCGCATATGTACTTCTCTCCTCCATTGGAGTGGCATGTAAACCATGCCCCTTTTTACCCCTCACCACATTTAGAAAACAGGGTTTTGTGTTTTCTTTGCGCTGTTGAACCATGACAGCAGAGACAGTCAGGCATGTGTCACTGGGTTTGTCAGGTGACTGCCTTGTTTATATCAGCAGTTCTCCTGTTTTGGTTACAGCCGAAGAGTCGTTAGTAAAATCTCTTTTGGTTTGCATGACTTCCCTCAGTGGTACAGTTTTTTTTTATGCATTTTGCCTCTATTGGAAGACTTTTAAATTGTAAGGAAGCACACTGTTACAGGATGTGGACAGGATGTCAGGATCTAGATTTCTTGTCACTCCAAATATGAGGAAAATGTTTATTTGAATCAGAATTCATGGACTCTCCTTTGAGACTTAGAATGCATCTTAGTTTGTCAGTCAACACAATGCATCAAAGTCTAACCCCCAATTTATAAAGGATGTGCTGCTCGAAAATAGACTTGACGCATATCTTAAGTGGAGCGGCATGGGGGCACACGCCAGAGAAGCGTCGCGGCGATCCCTGTGTGAGCATGGAATAGAATGGGAGAGTTTTGGTTGTGCCATGTATAAATCGGTGGTAAGAACTCAAATGGGATACATGGCCTCTGCAGCCAGAGGTTAAAGGTGTATGGATAAAGTAGATGCCTCTTGTTTTCTCATTTAATATATCTAATGCAAAAATGTAATTTGCTACAATGGAATCAAAAAATGTGTCATTATTTGATAATAGAAACTAACACCGACATCTACTTATCTCATTTCCTCAAATATATAGCACAGTGTTGTTTATAAAGGTGGTACTGTTATTTATGCATCAACAGTCATTTGCAGACCTTAGCTTAGTGCTTATTTTTTTGGCAGATATCTATATTTTACAGATGAAGAACATCTAGACATGGCTCATTTAGAACACTGTGCATGGTAAAAGTAATTAGAGGAAAAATTAAGGACTAAAGCATTTGTTAAACCACAGCTTAGGCACAGTCGAATTCCAATAACAAAACTGTGGACAGTTTGACAAGACTTCATGGTATATATTCAGAAGTATTACAATGCAAGGTGAATATCCTAAAAGTAGCATGTGCAGACCTGCCTGGGCTAAACCTTCAAACGTGAACTTTTAGGCAGAGCATCAAAATGAAAACAAAGACTTACGGGAACACTGAAAAACAAAACTCACTCACTAACCACTCTGGCTTACCTCAATGACTGTACTGCGTTTCTGCAAGCACACAGATTTACACAGCCACTGTATATTATACATCATATACATGTATAGTGTACATGCAATATGGCACGTTTACACATTTTCACATGTTCGTCTCTGGCTGCACTCTCAATGCGGTCCCTTTCACTATTACACACTTACACTCGTGCAGGTTGTGCATCTAGGAAGACTTAATGTGTGTTTGTGCTGCTACAGCTGTTTTCAGTTTTGTTTTAGTAGAATCCCGATCACTTTATTTGCTTAAATGCATCATATCATAACCCTGAAAGATTTTTCCGTATTTGGTACATATAATTCACACGAAACCATCGTAAGCTGTTACTCATTTCTGCTGAAAATCACATAGTAGCCATGTGGGCAGTGTCAAACACAACTATAAGATATGCTGTGTAAGGTCATCAGATCCTGTGGTTTCAATCTGATCTGGTATACATTTTTTACACTTAATTGTAAAGGAGAAAAGAAAAATATTTGTGGAAATGTCCGGTTGATTTTTATCACAGCTTCAAATTGAACTCACCACTTGGCCGAGGGACATTTTCATAAACTGTAAGGTGCCCGGCCTCTGGGCTTTATTTACCGGCAATGAACATCATCTTGTTTTTCTTGACTTTATTGCAGCAAGCCAATCACAAGACAAATCTTTGTTGTTTTTTTTCTCTGCCACTTCCTTATACGATACCCTCACACCCACTCGGATGGCCTAGTTTGAGGGAGGAAGTTTAAGGTTTATTTGAAGGGTTGGTTATCAGTGCCTTGCTTTCCTTTGAGAGTGGGTGCTCCACCTGATCCACTTAAGTTTTATATTACTTTAAGATGGTTCAATGTGGATTTATCTTCAATTTGATTAGAACTGACTGTGGGGAAATTGATACATAATTCACAAATACAAAGTTTAGACATATTGCTCTTTTGTTAAAAATGCTTGTCACACCCAGTGTCAGTGAGCATGTGTAGTTTTTTCAACCAGGTAGAGTCTTAACTTCATGGGGTTGAAGAGGCTGCAGAATGGGCACCCCATATAAAGTATACTGTATACTATGTACATACAACTGAGTGCATGTGCTGTCTGTATAGTCAGGAATGGATCTTTCCCTTTCTGGCTGTGATGCAATAAGGTGTGTCTGGTTTGTGTGTCTGTGTATTCAAAAGAACCTCATTAATGATTCATTCCTCTCAGTCACCGTTCATGCCCCCTCTCTGCACACACACACACACACACACACACGCACACACTCTCACACACACACACACACACACACACACACACACACACACACACACACACGCACACACTCACACACACACACACACACACACACACACACACACACACACACACACACATACACACATACACACACACACATTTTTCAGAGGATTCCCACTCATATAGTGATGACACCATGGACAGGCGCCACTCTGTCTCTCAGACTGCCTCCCCTCTAGTCCAGCAGAGATGGACATTACCGTACCCTGCCACACTGGCTTGATATCACATATTCCTGGAAGTTGAGTGTGCAGAAAAGGACCCTTCGATACCAAAATTTCTTAATTCACCTCTGGCTCTTACTTTTCTGTCAGAAGAACAAATGTTCTGACACTGTCTTTGATCAGCATCTTGGATCCATTGAAATATCCAATTCTCCATCAGATTCCCAGAATTTTTTATTTTTTTTGCAATTGTATCCATTCCAGTAAGCGGGAATGAGTGTTCATGAGGAAGTATTTGTTGGTCATTTTGCACAGAAAGCAGTAGTGTCCAACACTTGAGGCGTGCACAAATTGACGACATCAGCTGCCTTCTTGTTGTTTTAGCTGTCAAGCTTGTTTAAGCACGACCTCTTACCAGAGATTCATTTGAATTGTAAACATTAGAATTTACATTTCTTTCAGCTGTATGGGGCTGTGTGCATTATCTTAAGTGACACAGCCTTAAAACAATTGGCTAATAAGACCACCTGTTTGCCTTCTTATTACACCTCCAAGCTCGTGATCCTTATGTTAATCAGCAGTCATTACCAGAGCAGCAGTTTTGAAAATGAGCCTGGGCAGACAGAAAGACAAAGAGCAGAGTATGAAGTCAGGCAGGCAACCAGGCAGGGATTCAGTCTCTAAATATAATAATCATTAAATAGCAGCCCAGGCCCATTAAATATAGCGGTAAGCAGCAGGGTGTGAGGAGCGGCCAGGTCCAGAGCGCAATACTGTTTACACTACAAATGCGGTTGAGTTACACCATGTACAGTAAAATGGGCCTGACTGCCAGTAACTCTAGTCACTTACCAACAAAAGCATCATTTCCTGAAAGCTCCTCCCTCCTCCCTCCCTTTTCTCCCCACCTCTCCCCTCCCCTCCGCTGCTCTCTCTCACTCACTCTCCAACCACCTTTTTGAGCTCTGAGGAACTAGTCCACAATCACTATGACTAAGCCCCATATGCAAATACCTGACTGTCCTGGTGAAGCAGGAAGCATGTGTTAGACTTGCCTGAGTCTGTTTGTGAGAGAAACACACTTTTGTATGCGTGAGCTCATTGCCCAGAGCGTACCTGCGGTGTAGAGGCAGATGCGTGCGTTACACCAGAGAGGAGCTGTGGAGGGGCAAGTGAGAGTCCACTGTTGGGTGGAAGTGCACCAGCTGTAGGCTGAATAGCAACACTTTGAGCAACACATGGAAGAGGCTGTCGCATTCAGGGACTCAAGGTGAAGCAGGAGTGTATGTGTGTGTGAATTTTACCCTCCCCACACTGCAGCGTTTGGACTCATGTCTCTCATGCAGTTCTGGACTAAATGGTATTCACAGCTGGGACGACCGCTTCCCAAGGTACTTGTACTGTTTTTTTTGTTTGCATTTATGCAGAATGAAGTTTGTTGTTGTATGACTTGCTGTTATTTTGCTTACAGCCTGTTTTTGTTTTTAATGATAGCTAAGCAAATTAAAACTGGTGTAGTGAACAGATTCACTGAAAGTTGTCTGTGTGCTCAGTTTTTATTGTCTCTATAAAAAGAAGTTGTCAACAACAGTCAGCAGTTTGTCACTGAATTACAGTTATGGGTTTTTTGTGTGTTTTTTTTCTTCTTTAAATCCCTGAATGATTTTTGAAAGCACTTCCGTATACTTCTAAGACCAGCAGAGACCAGCGTGTCATTCTCCCAGACTCTTAATTTTCTGTCTGGAGCTCAGCCTAAAGTCCAAATGACCTGTTAATGAAACATGTCTAACATTAATGTCAGTAACAGACTTTAAGGGTTAAAACCTGCTTTTTAAAGATCATCTGAATGTATTTTTTTTTGTAGCTGATTTCCTGGATGAAGACTGAATCATACGAGAATCTTTCCTTTTTTTTAACTACAAGACACAGCGTGTTAGAGAAAATAATACTTGTCACTTTGTTGATTTATCTGTTGTTGACACTACCCCATCTGCTGTTAATTGAGAGAAAAAAAAGGTAACCCAGGCTTAAGATGTCAACTCATCATGAGACAGTGTTTTAAAGCAGCATTAAAGTCCAGCTGTGATTTCTCTCTGCTGGCAGGCCACACTGCCATGCAGTCACCCTCTGAGACTCTCACTCCCAGCCAGGAAATATGACAAACGATTGTCTGCCTCGCTCCTTGCTGTCTTCCAGTAAGTGCGAGAATCTGATATCTGGTCAGGCTAAACAGCACTATGGTCCGTTTTCTGAATGGCTATTTAATGAGCGCATTGTTGTATCCATATTACTCTTTAGACAGCGGGGGGTTCATTGAAGTTCATCTCAGACTTACATCAGTAGCGGTGAGAGGCTTCCTGAACTCATTTCTACTGAACTTTTGATTAAGTTTCTGGCTAGTCTGACCAAGATAAGGACATGTTGTCCTCACTGGGAAATTGTCAGATTACATTTATAGAAGTTGTTTTTTGTTTATTAAAAAAAAGCTTTTTTTTCCAATGAAAGAAACACGTCACAGAAGTTGAGTAGATTATTTCCTGTCCTATGTAGACTCTTAAAGAGACACTTAACTTTTTTATATCCAACATTTTACAAAAGGTTGTTAAATGTCTCATTGCCAGTGATGAAGATGGATGCAGATTAGCTCTTTATACAACTTAGACTGTACCCACATGCTTCTGTTTCCCTCCAACATAATGACTGTGGCACCTCAGTCCATTCCGTAACATCTGTAGTTTGTATCCAAATATGAATATCATTAATAGTCTGTTTCAAAAAACAACTTACCATCAGGACAAAATGTTCAGTCCTCATCCCTTGGAAAAATGTATTCACATTTTTTGGGTGAAATCATTCTGAGACTTCAGCAGTGGTCTGAGTGAGTGGGTTTCTCCCAAAACAGAAATCATTTGAAGTTCTGGTTTTGAATAAACCTTGACAAACTGTAAACTCTACTATATGAAACCAGGGGTGCAGCAGTGGAGCATCTTGTTGCACACGTGGCTTATTTCCTTGTATTACATTAAACCACACACATGACCTAGGCATGCAGCTTACGGGAAGTGAATTAAGAGCGATGAGTGGGGATGAGTGAGAGCATCAAGGGGGTGAACTGAGTATGAGTGGTGAGGACAATGGGGGAGCCAGATGAGAGCGAATGAGGGCTTAAAATGCTGGTTTTGTGTGCTGTAGGGTTGTCACGATTCCAGGTTACTGAACATTGATACGATACCAGGGAATACGATATCTAAACCTTTTCAACACCACAGCAACAAAAAATGAACTCCTGGGTACCCAGAATTTATAGCTTTCTATCCTTGATGTCCAACCTGCACAAATTACAGATACAGAAAAAGTCACTGATCACACACCATTTGACACAAAATTCAAATAATATAATATTGCACTTAAACGACATTTTCTCTTAATTATCGTTCATAACACAAGGGATTTGTGCTGGTATGTGTATATGCAGAGAGTATGCTCTCTATATTTTCATATTAGATTTAATTTTAAAATTTCTGTGATCTTTGCGCAGTGCGTCAAAGCTCTCTTTCAACAGTCTGCAGGTTCAGACTAACAGAAAACACAAAGGGACTGAGTGACGTTGCTGTCCCTCTTCCCAAACATCATTATTTGCCGACCTGTGAATGAGGAGAGTTAGCGGTGCAGTGGCTGTGATGGAGAGAGGAGCGTTGACACACAGCAAGCAGAAAGAAACATTGTTTCAGCAGCAAGAAAACCTCATCCCTGCATGTGTGTGTGGATGGGTGGACATGTTATATATTTTTAGGAGCATAACTTCTGTGAAATAATCAGAAACTAACATGTCATTTTTCCGCTTTGCTGTGTTGTCACTTAATCTCTGTGTTGATTGACTACCGCTGCTCAATCTCTCACTTTCATTCTCTCAGCAGCTTCTGCTTCAAAATCAAAGAATGGATCTTATTACTTATTAAGAAGTATCCAAGTATCCAAAACTGTGACAACCTTAGTGTGCTGTGAAGTGAATTCAAGGTTGTCCCTGGCTTATTTTGCGTGACCTTTCACTAATAAGCTGAAGATGTCAGATATTCCAGATCATCAAGGTAGACCTTGTATGTCGTGGACTGAAGAGGCCACTGAAAAATTCCACAGTACTGTTGTATTAGGTCCCCTTTTGTAGGTCACCTGGTCAAGCTTGAGCCCCCTTTCAAGTCTGCCCTTTGTGGCATGTCACTTTCTCTCTGAAACTGTATGTCTTAAAATCCCCCTCTCAACAAAGGCAAACATTGTCAACCAACATATCCTTAAAGGGTGATTTTGATGTTGGTTGAATTAGGAGCTGACTAGCAGCTCATTGGAGACATTAGAAGTGTTGAAACAAGACAGCTTTGAGACTGATGCATAGAATAATGCTTTTTAATATTGCTTCTGAGATAATTATCAGTCATGTTCTGACACTTTGTTGGCCTTATGTTTGGAAACTCTGTTTCTTTGAACAGGAAGAAGTAAATCAGTAGGCATCGTGTTTTATGGATGTATCAGTGTAACTTTGGCCCTGGAGTCTCTGTCGTATGTGACACCCTGTCTCTTTTTTATCGTCTTTTGTGAGGGTGAGAAACAGCCATCAAATAAGATTAAATGAACCAAAGTGGTAAAATCAATGAATTAGTTAATAGATAAATAAATGCTCTGTAGGTCTACTGTGACTGACTGTCACAAAAGTGCTCAATTTCCTTGTGTAAAACAAGTTCAAATTCCTTTAAAGTAGAGATGGGCGATATAAAAAAAAAGGAATAGCCATTTTTTTTTCATATCAGTGGATATTGATAATTATCACGATAAAAATCAGATCATTTTATCAATGAAATTTAAAGGCAGATGTTTGTTCCTGAGTGAAAGTTGAAGAAAACAGACGGTTTGTTAGCTTGTGTCTGAGATTTAGTTCTTTGATAAACTTCTTGAATCAATCATTTCTGACGATGCTAACAGGAAGCAGGCCTTTTGTGTAAAATTAGATTTTTGTGACGTTTTAGTTTGTAGATTCTTATTTTTCTCAGGTTGAGATCATTTGCATAATCTGATTTAAATTTCCAACAAAGATATATCAAATTATAATCTGTGTATCAGTTTGGTAGTGTATTGTTTTAAGTAGTGTCCCCCCCCTCTAAGATTACTAAGGGTTCCTAGCAGGGTTATATTGTTTCCCACAGTTCAGTGAAGGCACCACAGTTATTCAGTATTCAGTTGCACTGGAAGTTTATTTAATGAAGTGTATTAAGTTAATAGTTAATGATGAGTCGACACAGTGTCAGACTAACGACTCTGCTTTGAGCTGGTATGTTTCCGTTTTTTTCCGCGTTGCTGTCGCTAGTCTCAGCTGTGTTTACATTCCGCTCCAACAGTCTTTAACCCCGCCTACCTCTTACCCTGCGACATGATTGGCTGCTGTCAGTGGTTGGGGGATGTAATTACAGGTTTAAATATATCTAATTTTCATTGAACATTTGTTATATTTATATTGAGAAAAATTAAACCACAATACAAAGCGTTATCGAATTATCACCCAGCCCTACATTAAGGCATAAAGATGACCATTTCTGTTTTTCTGCCTCTTTGGGAAATTCCTTTAACCTTGATCAACTTGTGTTATCCACTTCTAACAAATATTGGTTGTAATTGTTGAAGATAAAAGCTCTGAAAGTCAGCCAACATGCAGCCGCCATGCACAATGTTTACTCTACTTGTCTTGATAGCCAGAGTAGTAACCGCTGTACCTATGGTTATGAAAGAGTAAAAGTTTCGTACGCCACGGAAGACTTTATTCTTGGCTGACAACCAAACTCACTTACGGGCAATGAGCCCACCATCCTGAGTCACAGTGTTATAGCAGAGCGCTGACCACAGGTGTTTGAAAGCACGGGTGTGTGTCATGCAGAAGACAACAGAGAGCAGGGTTATTTGAGGTAATTCAGAAAGCTGTGAACAAACTCTTCCGCTTTCCATACTACTGCACACACTCTCGTCAAAATGTACTGGTGTCCAAAGGAGCAAGCATTGGACTTAGTTTGTTGTCTTGCCTTAGGGGCCTTATCTTTGGTTCAAATATGCACATGTTGACTTGAAGTAATGTACCCTTGTTGCTGTTAGAGCAAAGTAAAAAGGAATATGTGAATGAATCTCAGATTCTGAGAAAACATGGATTATTAATCATCTGTACTGTAAGCAACTGGTATTCTTTGAAGTCGAGACAGCTTGACAGCGATTCTGTTTCACTCAGGAAAAACAGCGTTCTCTTGTGTTCCCGGGGCTGCGCTGTGTGTGACTGTTTCTGATATCAGTGCTTGCCCCTGTTGCAAGTTGAATGTGGTATGTTGAAATTTCTGCTTAACTTGGGACGTCATCCTGCGTCAACATTCCCCTCACATCCACTTTTGCTCAGCACGTCGCAGGCTCACACTTGCAATGAATTTGTCATACCAAAACATACATACACAGAGTTGTGACATTTCTGAATGGCTTAACAAACCTTTGTAAACTCATCCTCATTTCACCCTACTTTGTGCAATGTTCCTTTGGCATTAACCCAGATATACAGATAGTGGATACAAATCTCTCCTCCTCTGCTTCTCTCCTCTCTCTGATTTTCACACGTTACACTCTGCTTATCCGACTTGGCTGAGAAGGAATTTGAGTCCATCATCTCTTTACTCATGTTAGTTTCCAGCAGTCAGCTTAGTGTAACCTTCAGGTCTTCCCACACACAGCAAGCAGAACACTTCTTAGAACCAGCTCCTGCATTCTGCTGCTCGCTGGGACACTTGACATAGCATCCTTTTATTTTCCAGAACATATGAAAACACTGGAAAATTCCAGGAGGCTTGTAAGCAGCGAGCTTTCTCTGGCTTGCTTTGCTCAGACTTGGCATGACATGAAAAGCTTGCCTGTCAGGAGGTTGCCGGACTGGGTTTTCCACTTTGATTGGCCTAGGATAGATGGTTAGGGATGGGTTACACTCAGCTGTCTGTGGGTGAAGCATAGAAAAATATTTCATTTGACCCAACTATAAGAATGCGATTCTTTGAAAACGGATCACCTCTCTTTGTTATGTGTTAGAACATCCTCTCAATAATACATTTGCAAATTGTATTTCAGAGCAGTTGCTGGGAAATGTGGACATGATTCTTTGGAACATATCTCTAGACATTTCACAGAAACCCAGATTGAATATTATTGTCTTTAAATTAGGGCTGGGCGATAGTTCGATAACGATAATTATCGTGATATCATTTCTCCTCGATATGAAAATATCAAATGTTCGATAAAAATGTGATATGTTTAAACCAGTAATTACACTTCCCAACCACTGGAAAGGGAGGGAGCGCTAATGAGCCTTAAACGCTAGTTGCCACCAAGCGGCAACCTCCGGTCTCAAAATATGAAGCCCATGCAGAAGTGTTATAAACTACAATTCACCGAGAATCCTCTTGAGGCTGGCTGCAGAAACACCGGAAACCACATAGACACCAATTCAAAAAAGACAATATTTGCAGCATTAATAAACATGTTTACAGCCTGGTTCAAAAAACGGCTTGGCTCTACGTAGCTAGTTTCTCTATCGTCACACACTGTAAGGGGGGGGGGTGAATTTTTTTCTAACGTGACAGTTCAGAAGATATTAAGAATATGAGGTTTTGCCCAAGTAAAGACATGACTGACTTGACTTCCGGACAGGAACCCATAGCTGTTGGCTAAGAGGGTCAAACCCTGCTCCTTTACATCACACTCTGACTGGTTGAGTTCCACATTTCCAATATGGCTGCCGCCGCCGATTAGCTTCAAAGCAGCTCTCAGGAACAGATGGGTGACGTCACGGATACTATGTCCATATTTTATACAGTCTATGGTTACCCCCCAACATTAAACACAAATTTGAATCTAGAAAAACTTCACTAAAATCTCATCTTGCTCAAAAAACCTACTTTGAACATCAGGTTTGGGTTGGCAGGGAACCTCAGTAGAGCTCTTGTGGTCATTGGAACAGCACTTCTCTCTAGACTGGAGAAGTTTTCTGTGCAGACCTTTGAAAGTGCTTGAATGTGGTTTTTGGCCCAAGGTTGTGTGACTCAAGGATCTTACAGACAAATACACAATATCACACTTTCCATTTGTACTCATCAAAATTGAGTGGCTTTAAGACAAATGTGCTCCCTGATAGCACGTACAGGATAAGCTGGTTCATGTCTGCATGTCTTCCAGAATTATTTCTCTGTTTCAAGAAAAGGAAAATCTTCGATCTATCCCGTTAACATCACAGCACTACAGACTACATGTCAGACATGTATGACACGCAGACAGCTAACATAATCAAGACACACAGAGTGATAGCAGGGTTGGCTTTTCACTTCCTGGCTACAGAGCGTTCACACGAAAGACAGCCCTGCACGCATACACCCCCACACAAATACACACTTACACACATACACACAAGCCATAAATCAGGTTGTGTTGACTGCATAAACAAGGTCATAAGCTGGCCCCAGATGTGGAGGCCAGGGTTGTTCAAGTCAGCTGATCCTCATGCACACACAAAAACACACGTTGATCTATAGTATTTCTTTGCTCCATGACAGGGTTATTTTAGGTCGCACTATAACTCAGCACAACCTAAACAACGTTCAGGGGCCATGCTGTTTCATAAGGACATACATTTTTTATTGTGGTTTCCAGTGCTGCTAATGCTACAGCAACACTTCAGACTCAGGCTGGATTTCTACCAATGAGAACAATATAGGTGACTGAAGAAGGGTTACAGATGCTGCTCTTACTCCAGCTGTGAGGCACAATATCTTTATGAAGTTAGATTTTGCCTGAATACAACAGTTAATCGTGTATTGATTTATGATGTACATTCTACACTCCTTCCTGATGTTGTTGGCAGTGATAATGCCAACGTGTCCTTATTCATCTAGGTGTGATAGTGTGCTAAGTTAAATAGATTCTCTTCCTGCTACAGATTATTCAAAGACAATGAGTGCGGGGAGAAAAAGTGGGGTGGAGTTTCAAAGAGGAGGAAAAACTAATCGAGAGATGACAGACGTGTGTGTGTGAGATGGTGAGGTCATTTAAGGTGTGTGTTTGTGTGTATATATGGGGGTGTGTAGGGTTAGTGGAAGCGCAGGGTGACTTGTTTCCTGGCCTTGGAAAAGCAGCCAAGCTGTCAGTGTGTGGGAGGGGGAAGCCCAGGGCCTGGCCTGCCTGAATGAGGCCTCAGCCTGGCCCTGTGCTGGGGAGGGTCATTGAGTTTAACAGGACAGCATTTCTTACCTTCAGTATTCTTCTCTTATACGGTTGATTAGCAGTATCACAAACTTAATGTTACGTCATGTTCATTATTGTACATGATCTCTTTATAAGTTAATCAAATAAATACAGAAATAAAACACAGACAGAGGGATTTCTTTCACAGCTTTGTTAAAGAGAGTGTCAGCCTGTAGCTTCATCATAACTGCATCAATAATAAGTAGGGATTTTATTGATACAGGTCAGTAAGGATTAAGACCCTTGCTGTTTCAGCAGTAACATATACATGTGTAAACTGTCGTTTACATTGTACACAGAACCAGCAGCTCCAACATCTGTGTCACAGACAAAGACTATATAAATAATGGATGTAGTATCCGTGACATCACCAATCCGTTTCTGAAGAGTTGTTTTCAAGCGAAGCGTCGGTGGGAGCCATATTGAAAATGCTGAATACAACCTAACTGCTGTTGAGCTAGTGTGATGTAAAGAGGCGGGTTTTGAGCCTCCTAGCCAACAGCTGCAGTGTTCCCCCGTCTGTCAGTCAAGTCAGCTGTGCCCGTTCATAATGGAAAAATCAGAATCTTAATATCTTCAAAATTGCTGCTTTATTAAAGACGACACTTGTCTTTTATACCAGGCTGTAAACATGTTTATTTCTGCTGTAAAGATCAGCTTTTTTGAATTGGTGTGTATGTGGTTTCCAGTACTTCCCGAGCCAGCCTCATGCGGACACTTGAGGAACTGCAGTTTTTAACACTTCCACATTGGCTTCAATTCTCGTGGGTGGACGCTGACGCTTGGTTGCAGAGGGAAGGGGAATAATTCTCTGAACAAAGTTTGAATTAGTAGGAATAAAACTGCAACACAGAGGATTTTATTGTACCATGTTTTAAAGGGAAGGGGTTGAATTATCGTTCAAAATGATCTCATTGTATCACACTTGTATCACAGACTGACATTCTATTGAAGCCCTCCTGATGACGTGCTTAGAAATTGTTCTGACATGATAATCATATATATTTAACTCAATTCATATATTTTATTAAACTTTCAGATCATTGATTGAATCGTTGTTTATATGGCTTAGACTGCCTTGTATGGTATTGAATGAGCTGAGCTTATCACAGGGACCGTGTCATAGTCGTGTCATTGTCCTTAGATCAAGTGACTGTTCCTCTTCCAAGGAAAGAGTCTCGACTACACGCTGGGAGTTGGCCTTTTTTTTTGAAGAGTGGATTATTGTGTGGCAGTAAATTTCAGATTAGTAATTCCGCTGTAAATACATAGAATATAACACATGATGACGCCTGTTTGTGGTTGGTTTATGACTAGAGGTGTGTGTTTTTTTTCTCAGTCCTGAAACCTTGAAATAACCGCCAACTTCCACCACAACCTTCAAGTAACTCTGCAGCTAAAGCAGGTGTCTTCTTGTTAACGTGAGGAGCCTGTTGCTGCCATTTTACACCTCGGTGTGTCTTTATCAATCATCACCAGGCAGACAACTGTCACTCTCCACACAGTTTAGAGCTACTCACCACTTACATAGACGCATACAGAGCATGCACTTGCATATCTGCATTTGGTACGTAAGTAGAAGGTTGTTTTGATTCACCGTGTTGTAGTTTTCGTGGTCAGACTGATATCAGTGGTTTCATCTTTTATGAGTGTAGTGCTGGTGTCAGCATTCAAAGCAGAGGAGACACTGAAATGGAAGAGGAACATGTGACAATCAAACAAACAGGAGGGTGGACAAATGGTCTTCTGTGTACATGTATACACACACATACATTTTTAACACCAATTCATGGAAATAACTGTGAAAATTCAACCACATTTCATCCCCTGCGAGTCATTTGGAAGAAAAACTACTGAATTCACAGAAACACACACATTCAGATTGTTTTATTCCACAGCAGAGAAAAAGAGAAAAAAGAGAGCGAGGCAGGATTAGTGGTTCTACGGCCGTGCACAGATTGTCATCAGAGCAGTTGGAATTCAAGCTTATCTCTCTTTGGCAGGGCCCAGTCTTAGGAACAGTGGATGAACCAGTCTTGGGTACGGGCCTGTGGGGGGGGAAAACACTGCTGCCTCTGTTAGGCTATGCTTAACAACTCGATTAGCATGGTGCTGCTGAGGTTGGCCATATCCGGGTATAGCAGTGACCAACCTGCTGCAGTTTGCTGTGATTCTGAATAACAACACTGCAGCAGAACAGTACGGTCTGTGACATCAAGGAGGGAAATATGAAGTAACATTATAACACATGACAGAGCAGTGAGCTACTTTAGTCAAATGATTTACCTGTGTGTTTGGAATGAATTGATTTAAAGCTGCTGTTGGTAGGAATGGTGTAAAAAATTGCCCTCCTTTTTCTGCTGGGTTTGGAGAAAAGGTCATAATACCCATCGGTACTCATTTGTAAGTGAAGTATTTTGAGATTTTGGCGAAATCTCTGCGTTTTTCAATGTCTTTGTATAAAGCAATGTTATTATTCCCCTCGTTCCCGTTATCATTGACCAATAAGAGCTACTCCCCAACCCTCTGTCCTGATTGGTCGAGTGGCGGCCCAACTACATCGTCCTGATTGGCTGGGAAGCCAATGCATCCTCATAGAACGCACACAACAATCTTTTGTGGGCGGGGTTACGACAGCAGAGAGGGTAGGGATAGTTTACATTCGAAATCTAAAACTGATTCTAGTTTAATCTAGAGATTCCAATCCAGAGATGAAACTAGATTCAGCTGAACTATAAAAAACAGACTTTTCTTTGCATCATAATGGATTGTTTGAGTTATTAATGATTTAAAAGTTGTATTAGAGCTGCTATTTTTGTAGACAAAGCGGTTATATCAGCTCACAACTTTTCACTGACCTAAGTTATCAAAGTGTATCATGAACATTCAATTAAAACAAGTTTTATCAAACCCAAAATGCGTCCCAAGAAACTCCTCTGCTTCTTTTCTTCTTCTCTGCTTCTTATCAAACTTTTAGATTAGTTATTCTGCAAGGAAAGACAAACATGGTGAAATACATGTGTGGATATGTGCTCATCTGTCTTTTTCCACAGTTTTGCTTCTGTGGAATGACGCCTCTGGTGACACAATGTCCCTATTCCAAGCCTTGTTGTTTACCCGTCTACCCTCAGCCAGAAGGGCCAAGAAAGGGAGGGAGGGGAGCAAAGGGGGTGAGCCAGAGTAAAATAAGATAGGACGGAACACAGCTGACAGGATGAACAAAACACAAAAAAATGGAGAAAGGAAATGTGGCAGAAAGTAGCAGGTTATTCGTTAGGGAGTGGTAGGAATTCTTTTACATGGGTCTTCTCCACATTTAGCATTCTGTTGCCCCAGGAAAAGCAGTTGTTCCACTCAGCTGTCTGCAGGGCACATTAAGGTTGGAGAGGCTGCTTTTAGAGCTCATGTCTGAGCCTGCCCTTTAGGAAGCACACACACACTAACACACACACACACACAGAAAAAGGAAAGAGAAAGGTAGAGTAAGAGAGGCATTATCATATAACTCCAGGCAAACTATAATAAGCTCAGTGCTGTGCCCTTCAAAAAGAAAAACCTCTCTTTCCGCTGCACAAACATTCACACGTTCCGGTCAGTGAGTTGTTTCTGTCACGTCAGAAGGCAAAAATATACACATGTATCTGTGTCCGCCTGCTGCTTACCACCCTCTCTAGGCCCCATTCCCACATGATGTAGTCATGTTAACACTAAGAGCTCTGCGTTCATCTTCTCACGCTTCTCAAACATTTTCAACTAAACTGTGAGTAATGGCAAACCTGCAGCTACGGCAGAGGTCAGCTATGATTGTCAACATTAATCAGTAGCAGGATGTTGTTGAGATTGAGGCGAAATCACAATGAATCATTCTTTTTTGAGATTTAATTTTGTGTTTTTCAGTACACCAGTAAACAGCACAGACAACCAGTGCCGAAAGGAAAGGCTCAACATTTACAGGAAATGCTCTTGCGTTTGCTTTCTTGCAAAAGACAGATATGACTCCAACCCCGACTTAGTCGAGCCAGATGTCTGTCTAACATGAGTCTGGTTCTGCTTGAGGTTTCTGCTTGTTAAAAGGAGGTTTTTCCTCACTGCTGTAACTTGCTAAATACTGCAAGGTGCAATGCTCATGGGGGATTAAGATAAGATAAGACTGAGTCTTACCGGTAGACTGTATAAAATATGGACGTAGTATCCGTGACGTCACCCATCTGTTTCTGAAGCGCTGTTTTGAGGCCAATCGTCAGCGGGAACCATATTGCTGCTGTCAAGTGATTGTGACGTAAAGAGGCGGGCTTTGAGCCTCTTAGCCAACAGCTACAGTGTTCCCGTCTGTCAATCAAGTCAGCTGTGCCTCTCATTGGAAGACTAGTAATCTTAATATCTTCGAAATTGCCACGTTAGAAAAAAATTCACCCCCCCTACAGTGTGTGCTGATGGAGAAATGAGCTATCCAGACTACACTCGTCTTTGGTACCAGACTGTAAACATGTTTATTTCTGCTGTAAAGATCGGCTTTTTTGAATTGGTGTGTATGTGGTTTCTGGTACTTCCGGAGCCAGCCTCAAGCGGATCCTCGATGAACTGCAGTTTTCAACACGTCCGCATTGGACTCATATTTTTAGGCCGGAGGTTGCCACTCGGTCTTACCCTGTCTTGATGTTTGGTCTCTGTTAATGAGGTAACATAGAGTACAGTCTAGACCTGCTATGTTTTTAAAAGCATCTTGAGATGATGTTTGTTTTGATTTGGGGCTATATAAAAAAAGATTGATTGGTTGATTGATTGATATAACTTGAGTTATTTTAGCTGAATGTTAAACTGTTGTTAGTGGCTAGATGAAAAGCATTTAAATAGATAGGACAGTAGTCGTTGGGCAACCGCTGGCCAAGCTCTGTCTTGTTGCAAAACATCAAATCAAGCACTCCTATCATACACTCATCATAGAAGTTCCATTGTATTTTGATTGTGTGATGACAAACACAACATGTGTTTTATGATTCAAACCAGACTCTTTTTTTGGCCAGGTGCAGTAACTGCTTTTAGTATCTGCTGGTTTAGTGACTAAGCTAAATTAGCCAGCCGCTGTTGATCAATTCATATAATGTTACAACAGTATATATATGTTGTTTCCCAAAAGTGTCACTTTTCTTTAAACACGAGTTGAAAAAATGAAAAAAACAAAGCAGAATTTGTAAGTAGGATCAGAAAATACTTTGCCAAGCTGCTTCCTGCTTTTCTGGAAGTTCTAATTGAAACACGGGGCTGTGGGAACTTCCACACATGGTCCAAAGAATATAAATAAACAAACGCACAACAACCCATATTAAGGACTTCTCACAGACAAAGCCGTACAATAAAACGGAGAGACCAGTTTGCCAAAAACAGCTTCTCCTTAGCTGCTAGTCTATGATTTCTCCCTGCTTCCATCATTCAATCCCTATCTCCCCACATCCATGTTTATAAATCTCCGGGGGCCCAGGGGTGCCTGTGAGAGGCTAGTTAAAGAGCATGGCATGCTAATGGCTTGGAAAGGATATGAATAGAGGAGCGACTGGAAGGCAGCCATGGTTTAAATGACACACATATACACATGCACACTGACACAAGCACTCTCATTATGAATGCCCCTTGTTTTATACGACTCGGTCTCTCTAACACATCTGTGTGTGATTAGATTTTGTTTGGGCTCGTGGTGTAATTACCAAAAAAAGTGTGTTGGCTGGAATCCAGAATAAATCTGCCACCTTTATTTGGATCCCTAATAGCTTGAGCATAGCAGAAGCTATTCTTCCTGGAGAGTAAACCATGAACAATAAACCCACAAACTCCCATCTCTACCTTTTGATTTTCTTTCACACACTTATTACTTTTTAGCATAACCTTTGTGCTGTGTTTGAATTGAAATACTTAACAATGACTGATGCTCCTCTCATAAATGCAGGAGTATATCAGGCTGTGATCACATACCTTATATTGGATTTAGGAATCTAAATGTCATTTTTAATGTTTTAAAGCTGCAGTAAGTCCATATATTTCAGAGTCTGAACCTTACACTTCCTGTCTTTCTTTTGCCCTCAGGACTTGTCCTGCATTGATGAGCTCTCCACAAACTCCCTGTTCTCCTCTCCGAATGACTCACTGTCGGAGTATGCTGATGCCCAGTCCTTCATCAGCACAGACAACCTGGACACAGTGCCCACCATCTGGGACGTCAACACTAGTACCACCACCACACCAGCACAAAGCCAGCTCGAGGTCAGTAATGCTCCCACAGGCCACCATCATCACCGGATACATGAAGTGCTTCTCTAATAACCTGTCATACAACCATTATTTAATACAGACTTGTGTAGATCAGTACATACATGTCTGCACTTTCAGATATTGAGACCAGGTACAAGAAGGCAATAGTCTGATTGTCCCTCTTGCTCTGTTGTCATCAGATGTACTCTTGACAGTTAACATTTGCTTCAACACAGGCGTCAGTGAAATCTATTAACATCAAACATATTTCATTTTTAAGTTGACAGTTTATTGTGTAGAGTATAATAGACAATTTGTATCAATTCAATGCCTAATCAGCATCATGATAACTGATTAGGCATTGAATGTTATAAAAAATACCTTTCACTGCATTTTCAAGTATTTATTTTACCTTCAGCGGCTTTATGATCCACCAGCACTTACTTCAGATCTTTACGTGGTACAAACTGTGCCCTAGAACCACCATCGTGCCTCACAACTTCACACAGCACTTTAAAGAAATAATATTCTTACAGTGCAAGTCTGAGCAAGACCGCCATTTTCACAAACTTTCACTCTTGAGAGCAGAAACGGATCATCATACAGACCGGACCGTGACAAAAACAAACCTTTGAAATATCTTCATATCGTCTCCTTTGCTGGGTCCAGGTCATTTGGCATGCACTTCCAGATGCTTATTGGACTGTAAATAATATTCATCCCTTTTGTCACGCTGTTCCTTCAAAGAAGAAACTCAATGAACTGTTACATATCATGGTCCCCAAGTCTATAATCTGAGATGAGCAGCTTATAAAATATTGCTCCTCCATCCCTGTGCGCGCTGCCGTTGAGTCCTCTTTGAGCGAGGCGAGTCTGTGGATATCTTTATGATATGAATCGGAGTACATTTATTTCTCCCGCCTTCTGAAAGCCTTTTATGTTTTCCTTTTCATTCTGTCCTCATTTCAACCATTATGTCTTCCAGACACACACAGCTTTATCTGTCTTTTTTTGTTGTTGTTGTTGTTGCTGGCTTTTCAGCACCAGGCGACAAATTGAATTTTGTTGAGTGCTGGTTGGTCAGACTTCATGCCCAGTGCCCACACACTCTCATGAATGCACATGAATATACAAACATCAAACATATGCAGTGATTGCTCATGTTTTCTTTTGTTTTGTTTGTTTGTTTTCTTCTGTTCTTGTGCATTTGGCTATGTTTTCATTTTTGTTTGTTTTCTTCATTTGATGTTTTGTTGACAGCTGAATGGCACCGGCAGGTTTCATGGCTTGGCCAGTTTGGATGATATAACTGCTATTATCAGCACCCCACCTTTAGGAGGATTCCAGGTAGCCACACCTACTTCTCCGATCTGATGCTTCACTGAAAACCAGTTATCTAACAAAATGAGCCAAAGCATTGGCAGTAATGCAGATTAGATTGTATGTCTCACATGCTGCTCTTATTGTTTCCTATACACGATGAGCAGTAAATTATTTGCATAGAAAATGTCACGCCACTAATCTCAGACTGGAGGCTTCATTATCACATATAGAATGTGATGAGTGAAACAACATTGCTCATGGCTTGTTTGACAAGTCAGTATTACCACTGATGATGAAAGCATTACTTTATACATCATGTTCCAAATTATTATGCAAGTTGTATTTTTATGAATATTTTAAAAACTATGTAAACAGTCTTTTTCAAATTTGTCAAGAAGTCAGATAGTGAATATATTTCTTCAACTGTGTGGTTAAAATGATGCTTTTCGGCTGACTTTTTAAATAAATGCAGAATTTGCAGAAACGAGTGTGCCGAATTATTATGCAAGTTGGTGATAAGAGCATATAACTTGTGAAAATTAAAAGCTAGGCACCATTTTGAACTTTCTATTGATTGAAAATAATGAACTGGCCTGCCTGCTTACCTGATCTCAACCCGACTGAGAACTTGTGGTCAGTGATAAAGAAGATAATTTAGAGTAATGGCAAGAAATACAGCCCATAAGAGCATCTTTGGAAAGCCATACAAGGTGCAGCACAGTGTCAGTAGAGAAGTCATCAGAAACTAAATCACTTCACCAGTGACCTCTGACCCTCACTGAAAGAAAAGGAGGTTATTTTGGACATTTGAGAAACACTTAAGATTTGAAATGTTTTAAGGACATTAACGGTTTTATTTTGTATACAAATGTAAAGAAAACTGTTGTTTTTGTTGAAGTTTGAACACAGTTGTAGTAAATATGATTATTTTCAATCAATAGAAAGTTTAAAATGGTGCCTAGTTTTTAATTTTCAGAAGTTATATGCTCTTATCTCCAACTTGCATAATAATTCGGAACGTTAATTTCTGCAGAACCTGCATTTATTTAAAAATACATCCGACGTACTTTGAAAAGCATCATTTTAACCACACAGTTGAAGAAATATATTCACTATCTGACTTCTTGACACATTTGAAAACGACTGTGGACATAGTTTTTAAGACATTCTCAAAAAATGCAATTTGCATAATAATTTGGAACACGGTGCATTGTGTGAAAGTCTTCAGATACATTACATAAAGCACAGATTATTGCATTCACAGCATTTTCTTTTTGAATTATATTCTAACCATAGTGACAGCTCAGTGTTTGCTTGAAATCAAAATGCGACTCTTCATTCCCAGTAATTCAGGTTGCATTAATTAAAACAATTAAAGCACTTTTTTGTTGATAATGAAATCACAATTCAACACTCTTATTCATTCTGCTTCATGTGGTTTTAGCACCTTTCATTCCATTCGTCATTTAAATGTCACACTGGTTATCATCTCATGATAATGAGCTCTAGTTTTGCTACGCTGACATGCTAACTCCGGCTTACTCTCTTTGTATTTAACCAGCTGAATCAAAAATATGACTTCAAAAATGTCCTCACTAATAAAGTGAAGAGCTAAAAAAGCCCCTTTGGTGTTCCCAGGTTCAGAGTACCCAGCCACCCCCAGAGGAGGAAGAGGATGCAGAGGAAGAGGAGACAGAAGAACTGGGACATGTCGACACATATGCTGAGTACAAACCCTCCAAATGTAGGTCACTAGACTGAATGTCAGCACCAAGTCAACCATTAATGCATCTACTTTTTCCTTCTTGATATGAAATGACACTCAGCGGTTTGCTTTTAACACATTTGTCGGATTGTTCCACTTTTTCAACGGATGTTCTGTTTTTCCCTCTCCTCAGCCACTATAGGAATTTCTCATCCTGACATAGTGGTGGAGACGAACACGCTATCCAGTGTCCCTCCTCCAGACGTCACATACACACTGTCTATTGCTCAGTCAACTATTAACAACGGCTTGCTGTCCGCTCTGCAGTTAGAGGCGATCATCTATGCCTGCCAGGTACTCCTAGAAGCTCACACATGCACAGTACACACAAGGCGTACATTTCTGTTGACCACTATGAATGAATGATGCATTTTTGTTCATGCATTTCCTCTGTGTGCTCCCTCAGCAACACGAGGTTATCCTTCAGAATAACCAGAGGGCAGGCTTCCTGATCGGAGATGGAGCAGGGGTTGGAAAGGGACGCACTGTGGCAGGAATCATCCAGGAGAACTACCTTAAAGGAAGGAAGAAATCGCTCTGGTAAGACAGATTTACTATTCAGGTGGATTACAAGCAGCAATAAACCCTGACTCACAACAGTGCTATTATTGTGTTTCAATAATTTATATGTTTTGTTTTGTGTGCACTTGCATGCCATGATGTTTTGAGCGTGTACAGGCTTGTTTGTGGAGAAGCCTCCTGAATGACTCTCTTTCCTGTTCCTGCCCTCAGGTTCAGCATATCCAATGACCTGAAATTCGATGCAGAGAGAGATCTCAAAGACATAGATGCACCAAATATTCCGGTGCATGCCTTAAACAAGGTGAGTCCAGATGGAAGGAGTGTGACAACCTGGGAAAAAGTTGTATTCTCGGCATCTCATTTATCCATTATGTGCATCTGACTTAAATGGCACAAGCTATATTTGGTATCTGAGTGGCTCTCTAGATGTTGTTACATGCCCCACAAACAACACCGTCCTCTTTCACGCTTGATTATTACAGATTAAGTATGGAGACACTGCTACCTCAGAAGGAGTCCTATTTGCAACTTACTCTGCGCTGA
Organism: Notolabrus celidotus; assembly: GCF_009762535.1. Classification (NCBI taxonomy): domain Eukaryota; kingdom Metazoa; phylum Chordata; class Actinopteri; order Labriformes; family Labridae; genus Notolabrus; species Notolabrus celidotus. The sequence continues at coordinate 12,172,687 of NC_048273.1, read as the reverse complement.
TTGGAGAAAGCCAGGCAGGAGGACAGCACCGGACGAGAATTAAACAGATCCTCGACTGGTGCAAGCCAGACTTCGACGGAGTTGTATCCTTTTTTACATTTGTGACCCCACGTGTGAACATTTTCTGAAACAAACACTATCACACGCCATGTCTGCCGTATTTTCCCTTGACCTTTCCCCGTTACAGATTATTTTCGATGAATGCCACAAAGCCAAGAATGCTACTTCTACAAAGATGGGCAAGGCAGTTCTTGACCTGCAAAACAAGCTGCCACGGGCCAGAGTGGTATACGCCAGTGCCACAGGTAGACTGAAACACAAACACACACTCATACAGGTAATGCTACACAGCCGAGGACTTTAAAATATTTATCTTTTACATCTCTTCCTCAGGTGCCTCTGAGCCAAAGAACATGATCTATATGAGCCGCCTGGGAATCTGGGGTGAGGGCACACCCTTCAGAACCTTTGATGACTTTCTGCACGCCATCGAGAAAAGGTTTGTAAGACATCACGCTGCAGGATTTCACTCAGGAGCAATTATGTTTAAGTCAAAGGGAAACACCTTACATTAAGTTTGTGGTAGTTTCTTGTCGGACCATGATTGACTTACATTGAATAATTGATATGCTGTTCACACGCAGAGGTGTCGGTGCCATGGAGATCGTTGCCATGGACATGAAAGTGAGCGGGATGTACATCGCCAGGCAGCTGAGCTTCTCAGGGGTATCTTTCCGCATCGAGGAAATCGGACTGGATAGTGACTTCAAACTGGTCTACAACAAAGCTGCCAAACTGGTGAGCGTCCGAATCTCATAACTGAGGATCCAGAAGTCTTTCTGAATCTGTACGCTGAAGCTATCGTGTGTGGGAATATTACACTCTTCATTGACTTACCACATCTGGAAATGTGTTTCTCAGTGGGCCGAGGCATTGCAGATCTTCGTGCGTGCGGCAGATGAGCTTGGCCTGGTCAGCAGGAAGTCTCTGTGGGGGCAGTTCTGGTCATCTCACCAGCGCTTCTTCAAATACCTCTGCATTGCTGCCAAGGTCCGCTGCCTGGTGGAGCTGGCCAAAAAAGAGCTGCTGGCCGGGAAGGTCAGCACAGCAGATTAAACATTTTGTAATATATTATGTATAATCTGGGAGACTATTAATGACCGAGAGGAGGAACTGAAATGCTATACAGTAGATATTTCATAGTGAGGCAAAGTGCTATGAGGATGTAAACTCTTTCTAATGTTTCATGCTGTTTTGATTTGTCATTGAAAGCACATGTGTAGGAGCAGCTGTAAATCTTACTAGTTAGGGCCTCATTTGGAACTTATAGTGTGTTTAATTTGCCAGCAGATCTGTTTGGTTCTTGACATACGTTTGATTCTGTTTGCCACAGTGCATCGTGATTGGCCTACAGTCTACAGGAGAGTCTCGCACCAGAGAAGTCCTGGATGAGAACGATGGGCACCTCGACAGATTTGTTTCTGCAGCAGAGTGAGTTCAAAGGAAATTATAATAGGCTTGTTTCAGATGGTGTGAGCTAAAAGGACTAAATTTCTCTTCTAGGTTACTTTACAGTCTAAGCAGCTAAATGCATGACGAGCAGAAAGTTATTTTCCCTGTTGCTTGAGGCCAAAGCAGTCTGTGAGATATTTCCATTTCATTCTGTTGCTTCAAAAACTTACAAATGATTTTCCAATTTGGAGGCAAACTTATCCTCTCTATAGTACACATGCACTCAATTAGAATAACAAGTTTTCAGGACATGCAGATTAAGTCATCTACAGTCATCCTCAATTAAACTAACAGCCTGTTTAGCTGTTAGCTGCTCTTTAATTAAAAAAGAGCTTATAGAAAGAAGAAAGAAGAAAGGGAGGGTTCAGGTGATGAGTGCTTTGAACTTGTCTGACCTCAAGTGTCTCACAGCAGACATGCCTGAATGTCTGAGTATAGCAGATCACACATAATCATCTACCTGTCAGCACCTGACAGCTACAATGAGGCGAAAATCAGGAATGTATGGATTGTGTTACAACCACAACTGCTCCGTGTTGTCCTCATCGCTTTGCTTTTTTTCTCTGTTTCTCATCTGTCTCTTTTCTGTAGGGGAGTTTTTCAATCACTTGTTTCAAAACATTTCCCATCTGAGAAACAGAGGAGAGAGAAGGCGCCGAGTAATAAGAGAAAACGTAAGTTAAAAGGATGTGGTTAATGCAACATGCGTGCATATCTCCCCCTTAATAGCAATAGAACAATGTTAAGTAGCAGCGGACTTCAGCGTTCAGCCTGCAGTCTAATCTGACTGTAAAGGGAGTGCTGTTTGTGTGTATGTTATAATGAATGCATGTGTATGTGTCTGGTTGTGTGCATACTGTCTGGCTGTCCTCATCCATATAGAAACACATTTTTATTCTTGCAGTCTGCATTTATTCGTCTACAAGAAAAGTCAAAGTGTTCTTAAATCCTCTCTATTGTGAAGCTAACATCACATTATGTCACCATCAGGGAAGCCAAGAGGTCGCCAACCAAAGGTACCTAAGCACACTGTGGACAGCGGCGGCGTGATCAACATCAGCGATGACAGCAGCACTGACTCTGACGGCATGGACACAGACTCCAACTCCTCTCCAGATTCCCTGCTAGACAATGATGATGTCATCTTTGTGAACCACACTAGCTGCCAGACAGGTAGGAAGAACCCTTTCTTTTTTTAGTGTGTGTTTTGTCAGTTGGAGTGATGTGTGAAAAGATTAGCCACGTAAAGTATTTGGCCTCATTTAAGAAGAAGGATTGTCTAAACTAGAAAAACTAGCTTCCACTCTGTATCTGATCCTGTATTCCCCAATGCCTTGTTAATTGTAGGGTTGTTTCCTATCAAGGTTACCTGGTTTACATTCCCTCTGTTTTCTACTCACAGCCAGGATAGAGGAGATGAAGCAGGGCCTCCTCAGCAAAATATCTGAGCTGGGAAAAGAACTACCTCTCAATACCTTGGACGAGCTGATCGATAAGTTTGGAGGACCAGATAAAGTCTCAGAGGTATGAACCGAAGACGCTTGCCTAAGAAACTGCCCAACCACATCTGCTTTTTGAGTTCAACTGATACAGTAGAATGTCAAAGATCCTAACCAATTACATTAATCCTCACACTAGGGCTGGGCGATAATTCGATAATGATAATAATTGTGATATAATTTTTCTCAATATAAATCTAACAAATGTCCGATAGATATTCTCTATATTTTTCGCCTGTAATCACGCCCCCAACCACTGGAAAGGGAGGGGGTGCTAATTTGCCTTAATGTGTCTAAAACATTAGTTGCCACCTAACATTAACAGAAGAAGAAGACGGCATTTAACGGCCAATCATTTTGCAGGGCAAGAGGTAGGCAGGGCATAAAGATGTTTGGAGCAGAATGTAAACACAGCTAAAATGAGAGACAGCGACACTGAAGAAAACACAAAACCTACCAGCTCAAAGCAGAGTCCTTAGTCTAACACTGTGCTGACTATGCGTCTACTATCAGCTTAATACACTTAATACAAGATACTTTTAGGATTTGGGTGAATGAAGAGCACGGAGACAACTTCTGCTGTGCACTTCGAACACGATTAATGTCCATCGTGACCATAGTACAACTGAAAACTGAATAACCGTGATGCATTCACTGCACTACAAACTAAAACTTCACAAAAATCTCATCTTACACAAAAGACCTGCTTCCTGTTAGCACTGTCAAAAATGAGGGATTCAAGAAGCTTACCAGAGAACTAAACCCAAATACAAACTAACAGACTGTGTGGTATCTTCAAAGTTTACTCAAGACAAAAAAAATCTACCTTTAAATTTAAATGAAATAATGATTTCATCTATATCGTGATAATAATCGACTGATATGACAAATTGTATCATTATAACATCTTTTACAGCTCTAGCTCACTCTTAAAAACACAAATAAACTGATGGATATGTTTTTGTTGCAGATGACTGGTCGTAAGGGTCGCGTGGTGCGGCGTCCCGACGGCAGCGTCCGTTACGAGTCCCGGGCTGAGCAGGGACTGACCATCGACCACATTAACATCAAGGAGAAAGATCGCTTCATGGGTGCAGAAAAGGTCAGCTACACTTCTCAAAATGATAAACTGCATAAAGCACCATTTGTGCCTGTGTGTGTGTGTACTGTACTGCTCTGTGAACCTCTCTCAATAATAAAGTCTCCTCTTACAATCCAAATCTTTTCTCTCCAGTTTGTGGCCATCATCTCAGAGGCAGCCAGCTCTGGGATTTCCCTGCAGGCAGACAAACGAGTGAAAAACCAGAGACGAAGGGTCCACATGACCTTGGAGCTGCCGTGGAGTGCAGACAGAGCCATTCAGCAATTTGGTAAGTCAGGAAATGTCCTCTCACAATAAGCCATTCAAAAGTAAAGCCCAGTCAATTCTGGAAAACAAAAATTTTAAGACACCAGTTCTCTAGTATTTGCTACACTCTAGACAGGCAGCAATCTCGGGTCAAAAGGTAACAGGAATGTTGAAAGAGGAATCTTTTGAGGAATAGGGCCTCAAAGGTCAGGAGAGGTTCACTTCACAGAGTTTTATCTCTCATTCATGTTTCTTGGGCCAAGAATAACCAAGTAGGGACAAATGTTTCCTTGTCTCGCTGAAGCCGTAGTGGTAATATGTGGTTGTGGTTGACTGAATGTGCGTTCTAAAAATTTGAATTCCCTTCTGAACAGTTGTTTACTACAGTAACCACAGGGGAAAATACCTCATTTGTCTTGGTTATTTCTTTTAATTTCCTTCATCTGGCTAGACATCTGTTTGACAAAAACATCACGAACATGCCTCTTACTTTCTAAAAACAAAGTATGTCAAACTTTGGATTTTACCGTGGAGAAATGTACAAAGTAATCAACCAATGACCCTTAGACTGTCGCAGCTCTGTGTCCATTCTAACTATTTTAGCTGTATGAATGTATATTAAGATCTATTCCTTGTCTTTCAGGTCGCACTCACCGGTCCAATCAGGTGACAGCCCCAGAGTACATCTTCCTCATTTCGGAGCTGGCTGGAGAGAGACGTTTTGCCTCTATCGTGGCGAAAAGGCTTGAGAGCCTGGTAAATATCAACTCTTATAGATGATTTGAAGTTTGTTTTGCTCTTTAATTTTTATTTTTGCCCTCTCACATGCTTAATTTTCCCATAAACTGAGTGAAATTTGTCTTGTGGGAAAGTAACACTAGTCATCTTGTTTAATGGAGAGCGAGCAGAGCTGTTCCACTGTAAACAGAGGGGAGCTGTAGTTTTTGTTTATTGATCATGGGGCTCTAGCTTGCCAACAGCTCTACCATTTGCTTCCTCACCCTGCCCTCACCTTTTGTCCTTCCTGTTTCCCGGGGTATTCCCGAGTCTAGAAGCTCTCTTCTATGCTTGAAGCTGCATCAATTTGTCTCCACAAACCTCTGGGGATTCTGGGTCTTTCCCTTCGCCAGCTCAACAACGGAAAACTGAATAAGGCAGAAAAAGCAGAAAAGAGCTTGTCTGGATAATTTATGAGTCTAGGTTTATTTTCCATGATTATCAATGCATTTCAGAACCAGCAGCCATTTTTTTCCAGTGACACAGCATGACAGTTCTTTTGGGAAAAGGGCAACAAGTGACGGCAGTTCCAGGAAGTTGTTCCTGAGTTTGTGGGCTTTGTTTGGTAGATCTGTATCAAGAGTAGGTCACATCTCATCTGGTCATCTGCTTAAACCCAGTACAACACAGAACCCAGTGAGACAGCTGAATACCTTTACATGTGGCTGACTCCAGATCAGCAGTGAAGTCATATTTGGCTCAGACATTTCTTTGTTTGGTTACACATTTGTCTGTGTGATCAGAGCAAGCGGCTGCCGCGAGAGCTTCCTGTTGACTTTCCTGTGCTGTGAAGTTTTCTATACTGCTTTGCATTTAGCAACAAACATTAAAAGTATGGAAACATGTCAGATATAGGTATCATCATACTGTAAATTTAACCAAATCTGCAGTTATCCCTCTGTTATTATTAGTTTGTGAACTAGTGTGCCTGCTTGTTCGAGGGCTGAACGGTGAGGTCATCATGATGTATCATGATGATCAACAGCAAACACAAATTAACCTTGTGTAACTGTGTTTGTTTTACTGTGATGATGATCTAAATGCTGTATGCATAATACAACTCACCACTAATAATAACACTGTTGCTCATTCACTTTGCAGGGTGCATTAACGCACGGAGACAGACGAGCCACAGAGTCCAGAGACCTGAGCAAGTACAACTTTGAGAACAAGGTGGGCAGATGATTTGATCTTCACTGTCATACAATGCAAAATTGTGCCTCTTCTTTTTATGTTTTCAGTTATTCTCTTAAAATGAGTGATAACTTTTTGTGAATGAAGCCCTCTCAGAGAACGTGTCCATAACAGTTCTATCCTTTCTTTCAGTACGGTACCAAGGCTCTGGATAAGATCACCAAAGCAATCCTCGGCCACATAGAGAACAAGGTGCCCTTCCCCAAAGGCTACCCAGGGGGTGAATCCATGTTCTTCAGAGGTATATTTCAGCTTTGGTCAGCTTTGGTTAGCTGTCACTTGTTGCTGTATTGTGAACTGTCCTGTGATTAAAACATTAGTTCTTTAAGTACCTGCCTTAGCAACATTGACACACAAAATGTGAAATGTTGATTAATGTGCATTGTCCTGATTAAAGAAACTTAATTATGCAAAATAAAGCATCAGTTTACCATGAGGTATTAGTAACACAACATTGTGTCTTTTTTCCAGACATGAAATTTGGAATGATGGATGTGGGCATCTTTTGCAAGGAGTCTCGTTTTGGGATCAGCATTGAGAAAGGTAGAGTATCCAAGAGGGAACATCACCTAATAGAAAGAAGAATCTCTCCCCAACAGCTCTATTGACCGCTCTGTTTTGTCTTTTTTTCCCCCCAGACTGCAGCATCACAAAGTTCATGAACCGCATCCTGGGCCTGGAAGTACACAAGCAGAACTATCTGTTCCAGTACTTCACCGACAACTTTGACTACCTAATTGAGAAGGATAAGAAGGAAGGCAAATACGACATGGGAATCCTTGGTATGGAAATCCTGTTTTACACGATTTTTCAGAAATGCAAACACTGACAATCGTTGCTGTTTTTTTCTTTCTTTCTTTCTTTCTTTCTTTCTCTCTTTCTTTCTTTCTTTCTTTTATCGTCTATGATGTTATATGACTGGTTACTGCTCTTCTGCTCTTGATCCTCTTTTAATCACTTGTTTTGTGTCTCCTCCAGACCTGGCCCCAGGTAACGATGAGATCTACGAGGAGAAACAGGAACACTTCTTGACAGCTGGAAACCCTCAAGATGGACAGGTGGTTCTGTATAAGGTAAGAACTGCATGACCCTACCTCAGCTGCATTCATGTGAGAAAATGTCCTGACCTTATTTAACAAACAAACAAACATAGAGAATAAGAAATGAGACATCAGCACTATTGTTTTGCCTGTGTCGTGTGAGCACAGGGACAGATATGGACCAAAGCTGCTCTTCTTTATCTTCTAATGAAAGAACACTGAGTTGTTGTTCCTGCTAAGATATGTTGAGCATTACAAAACAGAAGTGTTTCTCTGGATATTCATAATGCCTGAAATATGCTGTGGGTTTTTCTTTTTTAGTCTAGCCCAGTCAGGATTGTAGACACCCATCAAACCAGTTTAGCAATCTTCCTGGATTGAGCTGTAAATGCCAGTGTCTGTAAACTCATTAAAGACTTCATGACAAGGTTTCACTGTGCACAGTTTTGAATACCTGCTACAACTGAGAAATCAGTTGAACACAAGCTGCTCTCACAGAGGTAACTCAACCAGCGTCCTCTGTGCTTGACTTTGATTGATTTCACAATGCCAGAGGTAAGACTGTGATCAGGCAGCCTTAGCTCGGGGCTGAGGAGCCTCTGCAGACACTTGTGGGAGGTGGGAACAGGATAATTATTGGTATCTTCTGCTTTTAGCCATTGGCTGCAAGCTAACCTACATTTGACATTTCAAACTTGGCAACAGGGCAGAATGCTGCACTGCTACGACCAGTTTAGCAAGTATGAAGAGGGAGAGTGTCTGTTCCGTGCGTCATTATACTACACCTTGAGTTTAACTCACTGACGCTGTACACTTTCATTGAACTGCTTAGAATATATGAATATGTGACAACACACTCTTTACTCTCGTATCCTTCGTGTCTCTGTAGATCAGTGTGGACAGAGGCATGCCCTGGGATGAGGCTTACAACAGGTCACTGCAGCTAAGCAGTCCAGACGAAGGATTCTACCTGTCCCTGAAGGTGAGTCCATCTTATAAAGGACACTACATCATGAAGTCTTGCTTTAAAGGGTTACTGTAGACCTCAAAAGAGCAATACATGAGTCCTTCAATAAAAAGTCCCTCAAACCGTGTAAATCACTCACTGTCTATGTCGCCTCTCTTCAGCTCCGAGGTAATCACCCGTGTGTGCTGCTAGCGGAGCAAGGACGGGGGAAGAACCTCATCGTCTACAAGCCAAACATTGGCAAACAGAGCCACCCTGAGAGCTTAGACAACCTGCAGCAGCGTTACCGCAAGGTAATTGGTTAGAGGATCACTTGATAGATCAGTTAGACCAATGGTTTTCAACACATCTGCATCAAACTACCAAAGATTGTTACATGAATCAGGGGAACAGGGTTTTTCACTGTGAAAATAAAGTTTTCTGATCATGTTAGAGGTTTGATGGAAGACAAAGCTAGACATTTTCAGGACCTTCTTCAACTGCACTTGCATTCTGGAGTATTATTACACGGGTGTGTGATGCCCCCTTGTGGTTGTTTAGGAGTACTGAGACAGGGATTGTTCATTTATAGCTGCACGATGTGGCAGTAAGTATTACAGATTCTTAGATATATGAACAAATGGAAAGCATCAGTCAGTGAGGATGAGGAAGTTTCTCTATATCTTCTTTACTTATAGAAGCTGAATGTGTTTCCCAACATAAACAAACCCTGCTCAACATCTTCTGCATGAAACACACACACAAAGGAATAAATGTGATATTGACTTTTGATTGATAGAGCTTGTCTTAGCTACTAAAGCCTCTCCTCTTTAAAGCTGTGTGATGCTGTGTCTAAACTTTCTATATAATCAACTCAAAGCTGATTTTGCTGTCGCACATTTCCTTTTACAGGTGACTCCAGAGGAAGCAAGGGACAGCTGGGAGAATCAGTTCACTTTCTCCTTCAAGAAGTGCAGCCATGCCAACTGGTAAGTACGAATCCACAGCGTCCCCTGGGATTAATGGCTAAATGCATCCAGTCAGGCTGGTACTTCTTAGGGTGGTTTTAAGGTCAGATGCCATTCCCAAGGATTTGCAGATCACCTGAGAACTAATCATGAAGTAATAACTCACAAGTCTCACATGTGCCTTCGTCACCAAAAGACCAGTGTGTGAAATCCTTCAGAGGAAATTTCTGTAATAAAAGGCATTAGCAAGCAGGCTCTTTTCCTGTGTGCAGAATATATTTGAGCTGTTTTCTTTTCTGCCCTCTCCTCAGGAACGGAAAGTGTAAGAAAATCGAAGAAGGCCAGGAGTGTCTGCAGGGCATGCGCCTTCGTCAGTACCACATGTTGTGTGGTGCTCTGTTGCGTGTGTGGAAGCGTGTGTCCGATGTGGTGTCTGACATCACCAGCTCCAGCATCCTGCAGATTGTCCGCTTAAAAACCAAGCAGCACAACAAGCAAGTCGGTCAGTACAAACATTTGGAACAAGTGACATAATGCACGTATTTACCAGTCTACTGTTATGATGAAATAATTAAACCAGGAACAGAAAATGTTTTGCAATTCAAAATGAACATCATGAAAACCCAAATGTAACGCCCTAACTGAAGAGTGTCTGCTCTACTTCTTCTGTGAATCACAAACACATTCAGCTGTTTCGCTCACTGTCTGTCTTTATTGTCCTCATCCCTCTCAGGTATTAAGATCCCAGAGAACTGCGTGGCCCGTGTGCGAGAGGAGCTGTTGCTGATGGACACGGAGGTGAAGAAGAGACGAAAGGAGAGAGAGCAGCAGGCTGTGGAGCAGCGACTGGCTGAGGAGCGCATGCGTAAAATGGAGCAGGAGAACAAACACCTCCTTGCAAATCTGTTCAGCCAGAAACCCATGCTTAACCAGTCTCTGGTTCCATCTGTCCCTCAGAATCAGATCCTCAAACAGAAACTGAACCAAAATGTTCTACAAAGGACACATGCTGCTGGAACCATCACTCAGCAGCTGCAAAGACTACAAGCCCAAGCCCAGTCCAGCTTACAGCAGCCCTCCCAGAACTCAGCCCTGCTGTCCTTACAGAGAAATCCAAACCAGATCCAGCAAAGAACCCATAACAGCTGGCCCAAAAACTCCTCCACGTCCAACACCAACCAGGGGCCTCAGTCCAACATGGTTAGCCTCAACTCGCAGTTTTACCCCCAGTCCTTTTTACCCTCCTTCTCACACCTGAAGAGCCCAACCCTTCCACTCCTCAAGACCACACTGCCTCAAAGGGCATCTTCCAAGAATCCCTTAGATGAGATCTTGGACCTGACTGTGAGTTCGTCTTCCCCCTCCCCAGACACCACAGAGGGCAGACTGCATCTTGACAGTCTGGCGAGACACTCGGCTGGATTTGAAGATGATTTTAACCTAGAGTCTCTGATCTCATCCAATACCCAGCACACTGCACAAATACAGACGCCTCTTTTGCTGCCACAGCAGCAGCAGCAGCAACAGCAGCAACATTTGCAAGCAACACAACAGCAAAACCACAACCTGCTGGCTAACAACCACCACCAAGACTTGTTAGATTTCCTGAAGTTGCCCTTGTCTCCCCAGATGCCCACACAGAAAGCCAGCCCTTCATCCTCTACCTCCTCTTGCTCCTCCTCTGCTTCCTCCACAAACAACCTGGTTTCCCACACCTCGGCTGGCCTCCTCCCCACATCCGCCCTCCTCCCTACATCCCCCTCCTCATCCCTCTTCTCAAGCCCTTCCTCGTCCTCCTCTCTGTTTTCTAACTCCTCCTCTTGCTTCTCCTCTCCTTACCTCCTCCCCCAGTCAGACTCTACTTCTTTATCCAACGGCCACTGCAGTTCAGCCGCTCTAGACGTCCGCGAGGCCCTGAACAGCATGCTGGCTGAGCCGGACCGCAAGTCTGTCATCAAGTACCGGCCACAGGACTGAAACAACAACATCTTGTCTTTAGGATTTTTTAAACTTTGTCTTTTCAAGCAAACTGTCTCATTTGCTGCTGTCTACGATCGCACCCTCGGACCTACTCCCTCTCCCCCCTCAGGGCCTATAGTCACGTCACTGCCTGTCCTGTGCTCGGCTCACCCTTCTCTCTCTCCACCTGTAGTGTTCACCTGCTCAAGGCTGTAGAGGTGATAGCAGGCTTGATCAATGTCAGATTTCTGCACCAAAGCGTGTCCTCCACAGTGTAAGGCAGCTGTTTAAAACAAAAAAACAAGTTTTAAAAAAAAGACGTGATATTTCATGGAACACTCGAGCTGTCAAAACAAAAGCTCATTCATCCAGATGTGGAAATCTTTAATAAACCTCCCGCTGCTGGGTAGACGAGGTATGATTGGTGAAGTTGGTGGAAGTTCTTAACGCCTTTCACTATTTGAAACCACATCTTTCGACTTTGCTTTACTGTTACTTCACTTCATGGCCGTCTGTCTTGACTAAAACAAGGCTGTATGCAAGGCATGGTTTGAGAGTGATAGTGTTGAACTGGAAGAGGAGATAAAACAGATGAACCTTTTAGCTGATTAGCCATGAAATGCCTCAGTTTTCATTCTTTCTTCTTCATGCTCCCTCTTGTATGCTTGTATGGACACTAGTGTAAGGAAAAAGGGAGAGGAAGAGAAGTCTACTGTTGCAAACAGTGCCTTTGGAGAATTCTATAAATGCAGTCTTTAAAAATCCATGTAGCCTAATGTATAGATTTGTACTCTTGAGCATTGGTTTTAATTTAAATATGGTATATTTGTATTTAACTTTTAGCCCCCTCAGTGAGTCTGTTGTTGTTGCACTGTGCTGGTGATCAGCTTCAGGAAGAAGCCTCCAAACAGCCCGTGTGTGCTTGTATGATTGTGCGAGTCACTGCTTTCAAAACTAAAGCAGCAGTTATTTCGTGTGTCCTTCCTTTCCTGTTGATACAGAGTGATTATGGCGCGGTTCATTGATCAGCATGGATAAAAATTGTGTCCAAAAATGTCCTCTCTCATTTTTTTTATATAAAGCTGACAATAACTTGTATTGAAGCGACTCCTGGTTTGATTTGATTTTGAATTTCTCAGGAAAGTCTCAAAGTGTGTCGTTGTCTTTATGTGTGATTTTGACCAACATAGATATGAAAATTTGTTCAAAGTCTTTGTTATCACAGTGGATGACAAAGAGTTTCAGCTTTTATTTGTCCTTAAAGTCTGAAAAGAAGATCCTTGTTTTTCCCACTTTGGTATTCGTGGTAAACCTGCGACAAACTTGTCATTTAATGCGTTTCCATTTCAGGCATCGAGGCGTCAAAACCTTTGAAATGTGTAGACTCGTAGTGTTCACTGTGTATAATAGTCCACTTTTAAAAACGTCGGAGGTCTGGCCATCTTTGTGTGAAAAAGATGCACTGGTGTTAGTTCATGACAAAATGCCGGGACACGTTCAAGTGATTAAAAAGCAATAAAACCAGATTCTACATTTGTTATGATACTTAAATGCATAAGTACTGTTTACGCTCAACAGGCAAAGCTTTGTGGTTACCTTTGCATGGTATGAACCTTCTTGTTTCTGTTGTGCTTCATAGTCCTTTAGTTAGACTCTTCAAACATACATTTGTATAGTAAGTTTCACAGGATGAACACGATGCATTCTTGATGTTTTAGTCATTGTTATTATAAAAAATTATTGTTATTTATATTTAAGGGATATTTAGATTTAAGATATGTTATCCTGCTTATTAGAATAGTTAACAAAATGTTTGGTCAGGGAAGTTTCTAGTTTTCAAGATTACTATAAGACAAATTCTATTATAACCTGCCACCAAATAAGATTGCACTGTTCTGTACTGCTGTACAGTGTCTGGATTTCTTTCTGCTCACTTCAGTTAAGCATTTTCTCAAGTAGAATTGTTTCTCTAACTTGTAGATCTTTGTCAGGCCTCCGGTTTGCAGAGAGATACCAAAGTGTTCCACAGACACCCCCAAAAGTTGCGACTCTGAAAAGATCAGAACTTTTATCAATCTCAGGAAGAAACAAACAAGAGGTGTAATGGTGGGGCGTAGGCATAAAATATGATTTCCCCTTCTAACAGTGGTGAAACTAACCAATTCATGTGCTATTTTTTCTTATCTCTGTGCTGTGACTCTTGCTGTATTTATGTTTTAGACTAAATGTGATGGGTTTGTTGTTTGTCCTTGTGAAATCGTCAGTGATTCTAAATGTTTATGCCTTCTTAGGGCAAAGATCAAAGGCTGTTTCTCTTAAAGGAACATCATTTTTCAGTGGACAGTTTTATTTTCAGCTGTGTTGCAGTCATGTGACATTAAATCATTTTAGAGCTGAGGCATATTTGAATCTGCACCTGGGTTATTCTGCAGTGTGCAGACTGATGTGTCCTCCCTTCGCACTCCCTCAGTGTAACAGATGAGTAGGTGTAGGCTGACCGTTCATTCAGATTCTTCTTATTGCTTCTTTGTTAAATTGCATTTGTCTGTATTGTTCCTCATACCCTCATTATCTATGCTTTAATATTCCAGATCGGGCACATTCCAAAACATCAGTCTGCAAAAGATTTGCCTTTGATTTAGTGTTTTATAATCTCACATATAAAGCTTTATGTATTTGAGGGGTATGGACTGCATTTTTAGGAGGAAACAAAAGCTTTTTCAGAATCCTTTCATAGTGTAGTTTGGCCTTTCATCAATTTATCATTTTGCACTAAGAATGGCATAATCAAGTTACTGTTCTCTTGTTGGTTATGATTGAGCATTGCAAGTTTGTTGTGTTTCTGATCATTGATGAAAAGTTCTGTGTATACTGTAACCATTTCTCTTGTTTCTCCACCATTTGCATATTATATGTTATCAATGTTATCACTCTCAAATAATTTATTGTAAACAAAAAAATGAAACAAAAAACATGCTACTGATTGTATGTATTTTTAAACAAAGCCTATTTTTTCTGTAAAAAAAGAAACTGTGTTCAGCACTTTTATTCTGGGTTGTGCTTTTGTTTTCTATATATTTATAATTTAGATCCAAATGTATATATTGTAAAATTTGTGCCTTCGACTAATTCTTTAAAAAGGTTTTCTACTCATTTAAGGAAGGACTATATGAAAATGCAATCTTAACTTTGTAAACAAATAAAAACTTAAGGATTGCTGAAATGGAGTCTTTTTGTTCAACTTCCCATTCCAGTTTTGGGAACAGTCCTGTATTGTTCTCCTTAAAGTTAAAGTCAAACAAGTGAGCATGAATGAAATCACTATTTTATTAACAAGTCAGCTAAAGAAAGTAAACTTCAAAAGATGGAGTAAAGCAGAAAAAACTTGAGATATGACTATTCTGACATTTAGGCTCTGTAGTATCATATTACAAATACCAATACGTAGACTAACCGGCACAATTTAACAACTCACCCACAGCTATTGAAGAATATTCAAAGAATACTGCTCCTACACAAACCCAGAGTCATTCTGAAAGACGGCCACGCTTTGAAAATACAAAAAACATTTCTGGAGGTAGGAGCTGGGTTTAGCAGAAAGAATAGAATAGCCTTTATTTGACATTGAAAGGTGTACAATTAAAATTATAAGTGCTGCTCCTGAAGGTGCATTTAATAAATAAAATAAAAACAAAGACAGACCTTCTGTACCAAAGAGCCGCCATCTTGAAAACTGCACACACTCAAAGCAGTGGTGTATCTGTACTTAACATGAGTATTATTTTTTGGGTGAATTTATTACTTTTACTCCACTACATTTGAAAGACAAATATCATACTTTTGACTACCCTACATTTCTATCAGTGCTGTAGTTCAGTTGTTCTCAAAGTGGGGTCCTGGGACCCCTGGGGGTCGGCGAACCATAGTGTGGGGGTCCGTGAAATAATTTGAATACATTTCTAATAAATTATAAAGTTGTGCTGTGTCATTACAAACAGCATATACACCATTGGTATGATACCATTTGGTGGCTTGAAGGGATATGTGAGTCTTGCTACTGTTAATTTTCAGAAAGCGTTTAAGATCAATTACTTGAAAAGTATAAATGCTGTCATGTTGAGTCCACAAGGAATGAAATGACCCTCTATTTTAAAGTATACAAGTGGTATTTACTTGATTCAAATTGAAGTGTTATCTGTTCATCACTATGGTACAGGTCTGAAGTATTTACATTGATACGTTTTACAATACAAATAGTTCAAAGGTCAACTAAGAGTGCAAATGGTGGTAGCTTTTGATCATGACACATCACTAATGTGCTTAATCTGTGTTACAATTATAAGGGGGTCCTTGGACAATTTTCTCACCTGTAAGGGGTCCCTGGCTCCAAAAAGTTTGAGAACCCCTGCTCTAGTTACTCACTACTTTTGCTTTGAAGTCAGTGGATGAAATTTATTTTATTTTCTGAACTCAGATCCCAAAGACCGTAAACTGTTCCTGTACTTGTGTTTGGTTTGTCTCAGTGGTGAAGCTGTACCTCGGTTGAGGGTAGAGCAAATGCTGAGCAAACGTTATTCAGATCAGTCCATTCATTTAGTCATGGTAATGATGGCTAAGGCTGAGAAGGATAATGATTCTCTACCTGAGCACCATGGCCATATTTGAAATACAGGTTTCAGGTTTTTCAAATAAGGAATGATTCATATTGCTGTAAATCTCTGATCTTTTTACCCAAACTTAAACAGCCTACAAAACATCACCATCTAACCTGAGAAAGCATGTCCAGGTCTGGAGCTAACACACTTGTTTTATTCCAGATGAACATTTTTAACCAACGTGTCTGTTCTTGAAGTAACTTAGTTGCAGATTATATTTCATGTTGTGCTTTTTAGATATGAAATAATGTTTTCTAGATAAACGTAACGTAGCAGAATGTACACCCATGCATTCTTGACTGCACTCTTTTGAGATATTTCAAAAAGTACTTTGAATACTTCAGTGTTTTTAAAAGCAGGTACTCCAGGACTTTAACTCAAGTAATAATCTGACTGAACAACTTTCACTTGTATTGGAGTAATATTTGACCAGGAGGATCTATACTTTGACTTAAGTAATGAAGATGTGCACTTTTTCCACCACTGACTAAAAGTCGCATAATAATAATAATAATAATAATAATAATAATAATAATAACAATACATTTTATTTATATAGCACCTTTTAAAAACATGTTTTTTGCAAAAACAAAACAATAAAGTACATAACAAAGGTAAGGAGAGCTAAAATGAGTGAAGTAGAAACAGTAACAAAAACCATGCAGAACTTAAAAAGTCAGTGATGAGTTAAGAACTAAAAGCACATTTGAAAAAGTGTGTTTTTAAAAGAGATTTAAAAGAGGACAAGGATGTGGCTTGCTTGATCTCCTCCGGCAGGTCATTCCAGAGTGACGGGGCCCTGACTGCAAAGGCCCAGTCACCTCTGGTTTTTAACCTCGCCCTTGGGAGTTCCAAGAGGGAATGGCCGGAAGATCTCAGGCAGCAGTTGGGGACATACATCCTGAGATACCCTCTTAGGTACTCACAGTCAAAATATAACATTTTTGCAGTCACACATTGGCCTACTTTTACAGTTCTCCAGTTATAATTGTGACGATGGAGGGCTGTTGCTGTAACCAAAGTGCTTTTTAACCCTCCTATTACCCTTGGGATCAACTGGACCCCATAATGATTAACATCATA
Source organism: Notolabrus celidotus (assembly GCF_009762535.1). Classification (NCBI taxonomy): domain Eukaryota; kingdom Metazoa; phylum Chordata; class Actinopteri; order Labriformes; family Labridae; genus Notolabrus; species Notolabrus celidotus. The sequence goes on along the minus strand of NC_048273.1, from coordinate 12,155,706 downwards.
TATTTTGCTTCATATTTCATGACTTTTCCTAATTTAATGGGGACAACTGGGAAAACATAAAAATAAAATATTGATATGTTCCAATTTCGGGTCAATTTGACCCCAGACTGTTTTAGCTGTATAATACATGAGAAATATCAACATTTTACACACATTTGTTTTGGTTGTTTTGGATGATATTGAGGTCACTATAACATACATTTTTATAACCTAAAACAGCCTCCCTCAACCTTCAGATTGAGATATAACATTTCCAGCCACCATGTCTCTAAAGACATTCAATGATGTGTCCTGTGTCATACGTTTTGATAACATAGAAACAAGGAAGGGCTGACGAGAGCACGACAAACTCACAGCAGTTTGATGTTCTGTTTTACAAATAAAGTCCTTCTGAATGCTTTAAATTTGGTCTATGCTTAAAATATGTTTTACTTAAAGGGCTATTTAGGTAGTCAACACCTGACACATAAACCTGGGTAACAATCAGTTTCTGGAGGTTTAAATTGCTGGGGTCAAATTGACCCTAAGGGTAAAAGATGTTAGTCAATTTGAGGGTAACAGGAGGGTTAAATAACAATTTGTAGAAACAACATCAACTTTAAGGTCAGTTTTACTTTCTAAATTGATCATTCTGGCCAGCCATTTGTATGTCCCTTCTTTCAAAGTAAAACATGCCAAAACTAACATTAACATAAACAGAGACTCAGAAATATGTCAAATTATTTATTTATTTATTTATTTATTTATTTATTTATTACTGAAGGGGGATGAGTTTAGCTCGAAAGGTGAAAGGTTTATTGCTCAACCAAAACTTGGGGACAGATTTATTCAATGGGCAGGACCAATTCCTGCCAGTCGCTGCGCTCACGTGATGACGTCGTGATACTCACCTGTACGTCGAGAACGTCAACACCCCCCTCAACGCCTCCTTCACCTGTCTCAGTAAGATTTGGAGAAAGTTTTCATACCACTGGAATAGTCAACGCGAGCCTGTGAGGGAGTCGAGAGGATTTGGTGTGTGGATCTTCAGACTTGGACGAATCTTCTGGGAGTGACGGGAGAACGCGACGAGCCCACGGAGTGCAGAGTGGCCCTTTACAGGTGTGTTCACTTTGTCGCTGTCAAATACCTCCAGGCACACAGGTGAGGCATGGCTGTCAGACAACCGGGAAGAGCTTGAAGATAGGAAGTAGAGGGTTTAAAGAAATAGTCTACTTATTAAAAAGGGAACTAGTTTAGAGACATATTAGAGTTTTTAAATGTTTGTTGAAGTTAAACAGACATAAAATTACTCAGAGAGAGTGAGCCGCTCACCATGGCGTTAACTTTAGCATGTGTAGCCTAGAGGAAAAGCCTTCAAGCTCCATTAATTATTCTATTTAACTCGACTGTGGGCATTAACAGGCTTTATGGCGAATGTGTGTCACTGTGTTGTGTTATTTTGGAATAACATATATATTATAGTGTACTGATGAAGCTACTCCTCTTCCTCTGTGTGTATTGGCCTGTTTGTATGTTGGGTGGCTGCTGGTTGGTGACTGTCAGGTGTAGCCCTGCTCTCCTCATCCTCACCTTACTGGTTCTGCCACACATGCAGGTTTCTACCTGCCTGACAGAGGGTTGCACAATAGTTTCGACTCTGCATTCCCAAACAGCTGCGTCTTCCTCACCCCTCTCCTCCAATCACTGTATTTACCTATAAACTGTATGTGATAAAGTGGCCCTTAAAGTGGCCCTCTGCATTGACATCAAGGGGTTGTTCTGGGCAGCTCCTGATGACGTCAGAGGCTATGGTTAAGATTTAGTCACTACATTTTGACTTTATGTGTTTTTAAATCTACATTTTAAATTACACGTTTCATGGTTTAAGCTGAAGGTCTGAAACTGTGTTTATTCTGGTGGTATTGACACATTTTATAGATAATTCAAGATCTGCATCACATTTTAGCAGATCTATTGATTTTCACAACAGCATTAAGATTGTGAATCAGCACTGTGCAGATACATGGTGCCCTTTTATTATCAACTATCAGTTTCATCATGTTCAAACTACATAATACTGTTGACATTTTTTCACTGGCATTATTCACAAGGTCTTTTGTAAATATTTGGACTATTAGTTTTGTCATATAGAAATGTATCTTTGGGTCAGTCAACCTTGTTTGTGTTTTCTTATTTACCTGAAGAGAACTTCTGTATGTAGTGGTGTAATAAGGGGGAGGCGGGGTCAGCCGACCTCCCTTGTGCCATCATGTCCGAAAGAAAACTCTTGGATTCCACTGTAGTAGATAAAACATTAAAATTGACTTTCAGAGGATAATGCAGAACAGGTGCCCTCTAGATGCCCATAAAATGTAGAAAAAGTGCCCTCTGTATGCTTCTAAAACGTAGAAAACGTGCCCTCTGTATGCCCCTAAACGTAGAAAACGTGCCCTCTGTATGCCCCTAAAACATAGAAAAAGTGCCCTCTGTATGCCCCTAAAACATAGAAAAAGTGCCCTCTGTATGTTCCTGAAACATAGAAAACGTGCCCTCCGGATGCCCCTTCAGTGCCCTCTGGATTACCCTAAAACGTACAAAAAGTGCCCTCTGGATGCCCCTATAGTTCATTTCGTTGTTTTATGTTAATCATGTAATATAATCAATCATATAGAAATAAAGAAATAGTTAAGTTTTTTCCTTTTTCATAATTCAATTTCCAGCACGCTTATTCTCATAAATATTCACCAGAATGCAGGAATTAGTGTTAGCTGCTCAAAATTTCCCAGTGGAGGTCCCCCAGACCCTCTTGTTAATGCCGCTTCAATACATTTAAATTCATTCTAAACAGTGAGTACAGGGGTTTGAAAGGAGGTGTCCTTTTTTTTGTTTTTTCGCCCCTGCCCCTCAAACAACCTGAGTATGCCACTGTCTGTATGAGAGTCCAGGTGACTCTGAAGTGTATTAGCAGTATTTAAACACAGTAAACAGCACATGCCAGGAGTAACTGCTGTACTGAGGCCACGCAACCCTGTTCCTGAGTAATCAAAGACACTGAGGGCTCTGAAAACCTCTAGAGTGTTTGTCTTTCAAATCAAGGAAGCTTATTATTCCTTATTCATAAATAATCACTGTGTTGACGTTCATACAAGGCTCTGTATCTATCAAAGTCATATTACAGGAGTAACAGTAGCTTCCTTGCAATGTTTGGAATTCCAGTTATGCGTCACCTTAAAAGTAGGCCACTGCATTCAAAGTGAAACTCAAACTTCAGCTCTTTGCTTACCAGGTTCTCCAAAGTTGGTCGTTTGCATATGATAAGCCAACAGAGGAGGCCTTACATGAAAATGAAGGGAGCAGAAGCAGCTGAGTTCACTATAGTTCTCAACAGACAGAGTGAATGACAGATTATTTACCTTATACAGGAGGCACACCTTCACTTCATGTTTGTTTTAGTAACAGCGATGGTTGCTGACGCTCTCTTTTTTTTGTCAGAACTATTAATAATTCAGCTTTTGTGATGTGGCTGACTGGAGGCCAGCTGTTACACCAAGCTGAGCCCAAGCAGAGGATCTTTTTTTTCTATAGCTACTGAGTATAATCCGGATCTAAAAGAAGATTCTGTGGGTGAGGATTTCATGAACTATTTCTGCATTATAGTTATAGATCGGCGTTTGTGCTTCCTCCTTCAAAGACAAGTCACAGACGTGTCTCTTTGACCGGGCAGGGCTCTGATCAGCCAAGTCAGCCTACAAACAAACAGCAGCTTAAAATGTGAACCATGAAAGAGAGATACAATCAAAGCTCTGTGTAGCCACCTTCACCTGATCTGAAACACCGCAGGACCTGTGGAGGAACTCAGAAAACTGAACTCCGGGCCAACAGACCTTCAGTGTCACAAACACCCTGTCAATTATTAACAGCCCAGTGCTCTCATTCCTTTGAGGTAACCATAGCAGCCAGCAGACTGAAACCCAGCCAACAGCGGATCTGCTGCTCCTGCTTTGTGGGAAAGACTACAAGTTAACAGGACACACACATACCAGTGACAGTGGGAGCAAGTGGACCTATTTGACTTTATGGACCTGTTGAAAAAGGAATAATGGAGGATACAGATCATAACTTTGGACATTTGTGATAAAAGCAGAGGAATGTCAACTTGACATCTTTTACATTTTTCTAGTTTTTAGGTTTAGATTTTTTGAAGTATCAGGACATGCATCAGTGATATGGACTACATTAATCTCCTGCACTGACCCATCAGGAGTTATTGTGCGTCTGTATCCGTCAGATACAGAGTCAGTGAGCAGGTGCTTTTCACAGAAGACCACAGCTAGGTTATCATCATGAATTTGACTCAGAGAATGAAACTACTGAAGCACTTTGGCTCTCTGCCCCCGGAGCCTCCTCCACCACTGCTGGTGGTGCCTGTAAGTGGATAAAGTTGCAAGTTACAACAATCTGTTTTTGGTAGCCAGGCCCGTGTGTGTGTGTCATTTAAGTTCATGTTTGTGCATCTTAACCCATTTGCATTTGACTTAGACCAGTGGACAATCTGCAGTAATGTTGATCAGAGTGAAGCTGTAGTTTAAAAGATCCTTCATGAGGTTTTAACTACAGATGTAAACATACCAATCAAGGTTTAGTTAAGTCCATATTAAGCCATGCTTTCAAAACAATTAAGAGAAACCGTGAGAGAAATAAGCTGAAAATCTAAAGAATTCAATGTATTTACCTATTTAACATCACTTTTATATATATACATAAAGTATATTATATAATATTATATATTATATATAATATTATATTCATATAATATTAGATATATTAAATATAGTATATTATATTATGTATATATAATATGTATATAGTATATATTACATATAAAATCTAAAGAATATAATTTATTTATCCATTTAATATCACTATATATAGGGTATATTATATATATACATATATATACACATATTTATAAATATATTATTGTATATATGATTACTACATTTTTGAGATTGAGTTAAAAAAATGCTTTATCCTGTAGCATTTAATTCTGTAATAAATGCACATCAGCAACAATACTGTGAGTATATTTAAATTTAGCACCCACCTGTCACTTTGTCTTTTTCAAGTGATTTTTTTTGTTGGTTTTTTTTGCTGTAAATTAGACAGAGAGAAATTCTTAACTTGTGATGTTAATTTTGTTCTTTTTGTCATTTAATTCTTGATTAGTTTAAAAAAAGGTTATACACACATGACATGTTGAATTATGCAATTTTTCTTGAAATACATTAGTTTTTGCATTTTCAAAATTCTCTTCCCTTATCTTCATTAAGGACTAGGATGAGGACTTGCAGATGAAGGAGTTATTCTTGTAGCAGGACATTATTATCTTTAAAGATAGCTAGCTTTGTAACTTCAGCTTCAGAGATGCAAGGGATTTTTTGGAATGAAGTATTTCAGTGACTTGGTTGTTCTGATGTCTGTGTGCAGTGGTCTGAGGCAGGGTTGTAAGGCAGTGCAGCTCCTCCTTAATTCCAGTTTATGGAGGGTCACTAGAGACTGAGACTGTGGGCAAAGGCTGAGTGGGGGAGGAGCGCTCCAGGTGAGGTCTCTCCTGGGTGTTTTTTCTCTTCCCTCCCTTCTTAGAGGGAAACACCACAGCTGGTCTTATACATATTATATTAGCAGAGGCTCATGTTAGCTCTGGATAGCAGTCACCTGGAGTTTGTTCCTTGATTGTTCAGCTTTTGTCGTTGGCGTATGGAATATAAAAATCTGGCTGTTCATCGAGCAGAGGAGGCCGCAGGTGTGTTGTTCGGCTCAGAGATCCCAGAGGGAAAATGGAAGTGAGGTTCAAAGACCAAGCGGTGAGTGGAGAGAGAGGAGTAGAAAGCGTTGATAGGCTTACAATATGCTGATGCCTTGAAAGTAGCAAACAAAAGAAAGGACATCCATTGTTACTGATACAAACTGTTAATGTTCATTCAAGCTAGCAAGATGTAAACATACAGGACAGTAGAAGTAATCCATGGGTGGACAGAGAACTTCTGCTACTTTTGTTGTCCGTCTTGTCCTTTCTGACTAAATTTGAATTTGATGATCATCATATTTTTGCATTGCAAAGATGATCCTTACTCTTTCAAACAACACATGTCTGCCCAAGTGTTTCAGAACATGCTGTTATGATCTGCTTTGACATGTTTTTGGAAAATCTCAACTTACATTATGAAAATCCTCCTGACCCACGACAGTTATGATATGATTCTGATTATGACTTTTCCCCTTTATCTCTCTTAAGGTGTGTTACTATGTGAAACATGTCATTAGTGATGTTTTAATCTGACTCATTCCAGTTATCATTGAACTTTATCATCATCATAACCCACATTCAGAGTTAACGTTTAACAAAGAGAATCACCAGTGGTTGACGTGGCCTGTATGTATCTGCTATAATAAACTCAACTACGAGCCCAAGCTAATACATTTTGAGAATCATCAAGCATCACCTGAGACTAAAGAAAGAGGCATGGCATGTAGTAAGAGTGTGAACAGCAAATTTGTATTCGCGTAATCGGGTCAGTTGCTGTTTTTTTTCCACCTTTGGGTTTATTATTAACCTGCTCAGACAAATGTCCTACTGTTCACAGGTCAAACACAGTACACCTGCGGCGCTTATCATGGCAGCAAGTTAAAGATCTGTGGAGTGATTCTGTGTGACTTTTCTCCCCCATAATTCATCTCTCTTGTTAAACTAAGAGAGGCTTCATTTGGCTCCAAAGTTTCTTCACAGGATCAGTGAAATCATGTTGTATTTATCAGATGCTTGGTGTGGATGTGGGTGTTGGTGTCAGATTAGATTCTTGGTTGGTGTTTGTGTCCCTCAAAGTTGTAAAAGTTAACTCTGTTGCACAACCACTATTGATATATGTCACTTCCTTGTACTCATGTGATCCGCTAGTTCTGCCAGAGGATTTGAACACACTCTTTTTTTTGGTCCAAGTTGTAGTAGTAGTTGTTTATTCCGGTCCCTATTGACATTTCTTGAACACACATGTTCTGTGGAATTCACAACTAGGCGTTTAGTTAAAGCTGTGATGAGTAGCTTTGGACAAACCAGCAATACACTAGACGTTAAAAGTATCCTGCCTAGGGCTGGGCGATATTGAAAAAGATATCATGATACAAATTTTCATATCAGTGGATATCGATAATTATCACGATAAATATCAAATCTTTATTTCATTTAAATTTAAAGGCAGATTTTTGCTCCTGAGTGAAAATTGAAAACGGTTTGTTAGCTTATATCTGGATTTAGTTCTCTGATGGGCTTCTTGAATCCCGTCATTTTATACAATGCTAATTTGCATGATCTGATTTAAATTTATCACAAATATATATCAAACGTTATACTGTGTGTCAGTTTAGTAGATTATTGTTTTGAGTACTGCACTCCCCTGTAAGGTTACAAAGAGTTACAGGCAGAGTGATATAGTTCCCACAGTGCAGTGAATGCATCACGGTTAGTCAGTGTTTAGTTGTACTAGGTTTCACATTGTCTTCTGTGTCGCTGTCGCTCGTTTCAGCTGTTTACATTCCTCTCCAAACGTCTTCAAACACGCCTACCTCTCACCCTGCGATATGATTGGCTGTTCAATGCTGTCTTTTAGATTAGATTAGGTTTATATTAGGTTGGTTTTGGTCTGCATCAACAACCAATACTTCCCTCCACAACATAGGAGCCATGTAAAAATCAGAAATAAAAGCAAAAACAAAACAATCACTGAGGGATTCATCAAGAATATATATATCTTGAGTCCAGCATATACATACACACACATATCGATATGTACATGCATACGTACACATACACATGCATACATACACAAGTACATTCATGCATACATATAAACATAAAGGCTTATCCTGTCTACCCTTTTACATAACTTATACCCTATAGGCAACATTGTGCAAGTTGTTTTGTTATTTTATAACAAAGCAATCTTTAAACGTTTCATTCAGAAACAAACTTTCAAACAAAAAACAAAATCTCAAAACTTTTCAATCTCAACAAGCAGCAATTCAGAAATCTTAATGAAATCTAATTTAAATGAACAGTTCATACTTCATTCATATATTTATGTATCTGTTTATTCTGTCTTCATCTTCTGTTCAATGTTGGGTGAGAACTAGCATTTAAGGCACATTAGCGCCTCCTCCCTTTCCCAGTGGTTGGGGGGTGTAAGTACAGGTTTAAGTGTATCACATTTTGATTTTTTATATTTATATTGAGAAAAACGATATCATGATGATTATCGTTTTATCGCCCAGCCCTAATCCTGCCTTTGAATGCACACTTCTTGACATTTGATTCAAAACCAATTACAATACAGTCTCATTATAACCCTCAGTCAGCCACAAATGGATATTTTTTTGTCTCTCTTTTTACTTTTCAACAGCATTTGATTTAATAATTGTTTGCTTTGAAAGAGTTTAACAAATACTCATCACAAATAGCTTCTTTAGCAGCTCTTCCCGTTCTTACTGTAACTCAGGAGGTGTCTCCCTCCTCTATGAAATGAAGGCCATGGAATGCCTGCACTTTTTTTTGGTTTGGAAATAAGAGCCTAAAAAATCTGAAGTATGAGAGTCATGTCATCATCAGGTCAGCTCGTAAACCTCTGTGGTTTCATGCATTGACATTTTAGACAAATATTTGCTCAGCATTGATCAGGGGAATTTCGTTGCAGTGGGAGGTTTTACAACGTAGTCATGACACCATTTCCCAGGTGGGTTAAAAACAATACACTTTAATGTGTGTGATTTTTAACTCTGTGGAATTAACGTATACACAACCTCACTAATAAATTAAAAGAAGTCAAGTTTGGCTTCTTCAAAGGAATAACCTGAAAGTTTAAAGATGTGTTGAATAAGCATACAACAGAGAACTTGTCTGCCTACTGGCTACAAGTGCTCTACTGTTTCAGCAGCCTCCAGGGCCGAGAGATTTAACTGACACTGTTTACAGAGAGACAAACACTGAAGTGTGCTGTGCAGAACAATATAAAGAGTTAACCTTAAGAGGAAATACACTTGTCACTTGCACTGCAATGATCGATCTTTTCATCAATTAGCATTCATCAGAAAATATAATAAAGAAGTGATCAGTATTTTTTTTAGAGCCATGTCTGTGTCTAATGCTTGTCTTTGTCACATTTGTCAACATGTTTAAAATGTTGGGCTTTAAACTGTCAGATAAGACACTTAAATATGTCACCTTTAGCTGATTGATTAATCAAAAAGCACAAGCATCTAGTTAATTATAATGTGGTATCGGCCTTTCTTGTGCATATTCAATGTGTTTTACTGTGTACGCTCTCTGAACCACCCCCGGGTGTGTAACGCGTTGTCAACACCTCAGGGACCCAAGAACGTAGCCCCTCCTCCATACCGGTCAGGCAGGATTGAGGCAGGTGAGAGCATGCTGAGAGCAGGTTGAGTTGTACACACTCTTCCTTCTTGGCAGAAGCTCTCAACTGTCCTCACTGTAAAGACCTGGCTTATGCACAAGGGTTCATATCTTCAAGTTTTATTTTGTCTTCACATGTAGCAAGTATTTAATCTCTTCTTTGTTTATTCTCCTCTCCAGAGACCAGGCATGGAGGAGCTGACAATATGGGAGCAACATACAATAACACTGAGCAAAGTGAGTGATTGTTATTAAATAATCTAACACTGAGAGAGTATATGAATTCATGGATTTAAGATAGTTGTGGTTTTGATGAATACTTTTGTGTGTTTTTGGATTTGCATCTAAGAAATCTGCATTAAAATAACAAGAAGTCTTTTAAATTGTGCTTTGGTTGGATTTGGTCTTGGGAGTGCAGCCTGGATGTGTGGCACAAAGAGATCGTATTGTTTCCAGGGGTATTGTAAAGGTCTTTCGGGGGTTGTGGTGGACCGTGCTTCAGACCTCTCAGTTTCACAGCTCAGACTCCAGCAGGAATTCACAGCGACACACCCTGCTGCACCCCGCAGCACCAGCTCCCTCTTCACTATCCAACCTCAGACTCAACGTAGCTGAGAGGAATGTGCTCTATCTCTTTCCTGTATCTCCCACACATACTCTACCTACTTACTCTCCTGCATTCTTTCATTTCATTCATGTTCCTTCTTCAAGAAGCTCTCTGTTTTTTTGCGTGTCTAGAAGTCTTGTCCTAAAAGAGTCTTACCTTCTAATAATGGCAGGATTCAAAGGTGGGATTTGGCTTTGCCATATCAGGAGGCAAGGACAAGCCTCATCCGGACAACGGGGATACAACAGTGGTGGTGTCAGACGTGCTGCCAAATGGACCAGCCATGGGACGGCTGTTGTAAGTTGACTACTATCACTCTGATGTGTCTTTGAAAACCTTAAAAGACTTGAGTTTTAAAATAAAAAACTAGATCCTGTCTAAAATCTTGCCTAGAAAGCTTGTTAACCCACAAACAGAGTCTGATTCACGTGTGTTTTCTTCTGCTCTGCAGCAACAAAGACCAAATTGTGATGGTCAATGGAGTGTCTATGGAAAATGTCCACTCTAACTACACCATTCAGACCCTCAAGTCATGCGGCAAGACTGCAAACATAGTGAGTACAGAGGAAGCACTTACCAAAAACCCAAATGACATCTGATATGTGAAGAATCACAGCTCACGTGTCTCTAAATCTCTGGTTGTCACTGTCTTTCTCATTCTAGACAATAAAACGTCCCCGAAAGATCCAGATCCCAGCAACTTCCAGACCGTCTCGGGCCGCCTCCCATTCCAACCTGCTGGACCCAGATCCCCCCAGAAGAACACGACGCTTCTCTGATGGCAGCGACAACAGAGACTCCAGCCGCTACCGCGCCCGCAGCGTCTCGCCGAACCGTAACGGTTATGGAAACACATTACCGCTGGTGTCATCAGGGTACAAGAGGCTGCCTTATCAGGACGTTCCAGACAAACCAATCAGAACTACGCTTCTCAAAAAGAAAATTTCAGATGGTAAGACATCAAGACCTGGGGAAGTTTTATCATCCAAAGTGCTATTAGAGGGAGTACTGATTTCTGACTGAATTCTTCTCCTTTTTTTCTGAAGAGTACGGATTGAAGCTGGGCAGTCAGATCTTCATCAAACACATGACAGACTCAGGCCTGGCTGCCAAGGAGGGAACACTGCAGGAGGGAGACCTTATTCTCAAGGTAAAAATTCATATGCGGAAAATAAATCTTAAAGGGCTAACACGCAACTCCTGTCGAACAGAATATCTTGTCCCCACAAATAAATATTTTCATTTCATATGTCATATGATTTCTCTTCTGTAAACCAGATCAACGGCATGACGACGGAGAATCTGTCGCTGCTGGAGACCAAGCATCTGGTGGAGAAGAGCAGAGGCAAACTGACCATGACGGTCCTCAGGGACGACCGCAAGTTCCTGGTCAGCATCCCGGAGGTGGAGGACAGCGCCCCTAACAGTGAGAACGAGCGCCGCCGAGACAGCAGCTCCGAACTAGAAGGTGAGGAAGAAGGAAAATCTCTGGTTATAAGATGTGGGATGAGGTGAGGAAATATTGCAACATTGAAACATGTCAGTCTCTGATGAAATATCTGTTTTCCCTCAGACATTTCAGACATCGACATCCCCAGTCACAGAGCGTCCCGTCATCCCACCAGGGAAAAAAGGACACGCAGGTAAACAAGACGACCAACAAACCAGGAAGCTCAAAGTGTTTGTTGTTCAGGTGTATTTCCTTGCACTTGTATTCCATGGGTGGAGAGTCATATCTGTCTGCCAAAATTCAAAACTTGTCTCACCACTGACATGCCAGTTTAATTCCCTTCATATACCTCCTCCGTCTCTACAGGGTGATTTGCTTTGTTATTTCCTCTCTGTGTTTGATACAGAATTACAACAGCTCATGTGATGTTTATTAGGAACAAACAAACAGGTGTTGAACACAGTTACAGCTAAATTAGTTAGTAGGCTGTAGTATAAGGAATACATTTTAGAATATTCATTGTATTTTGCTCAAGTTTGTTTTCTTTTTGACCCATGGAACAACATGTATTTAAGCTCTTTAAATCAAGAAGTGTAAGCTTATCTGATCACTTAAAAAAGACCTGTATTAAGAAGTTTTCATTTAACTCAGAACAAGAGCTGAACCTCCACCTCCAAAGTCTCGGGATGCATCACCAGTACGCTCCACCCTGCCTCGTCCTCCTGCAAGAACCTTCGCTTCCCGCAGAGGTCAGTCCTGCTCCGGATATGTTTCTCACACATATATGTTGTTAATCAACCACCCTGACAGGCAGACATTGATGGTGGTAGCTTTAAAATGTTTGAAGACAACCTTTCTGAAAGCCAGAAAATGAAGTTAAAAACATACTATGTTTATTATTGTTGTTGCTGCAGCTCCATCCGATTCAGAGTCCGACCACAGCGTCTCTCCCCCCATCAGGAGGGCCAGCCCAGACGTGAGAGATTACTCCAGCAAATACAAGTACGTTTAATTACATCATGGTGTAACCAACAACATGTTATTAAACGATATGATCATGTTCACATTCTCTATTTAGATTTACAGATCAATCACTGATCGTAAAAGTGGTGCCATACACGCATTCAGAAATGCAAAACACACACACAGACACAATGGTCCCTCCTGTGTGTGCGTGTGTTTATGCGTGTGTATAACTGATTGTGTGTATGTGAAGCTCCTGCTGTGTGATTACCGCTCATGCTTCTGCAACGCGATAATGCAATGTGAAGCGGTGCACTGGGACACCACTATTACGCAGGATCAACATAATAGTACAAAGGAGTGATTACAGCTGTGCATGCAGGCTCACAAAAAGAAAAAGGCTTAAGACAAGTCTCAGAAGAATTCTCACCACATGGAAATCTATTTATAACATGTAGGACAGAATACCAGAACACAAGGTACCTGTGTTTCTATAAGGACAAGCGCTCAGTGAAGAAACCCATCCCATCATACCCTCATACTAATATCATCTATTGTTAAATTTGTTCCTAATGTAGCCTGAGAGAGGGGCATATGGGCAGTGAAAGCTAGTACATCACTAGGGATGTGGGCACCTATCTTCATGACACCTCAGTGAAGCTTAACAGTTAGCTCTGGCTTCCCATAACTACCCCCCTCCATGCTAGTTTCCACTATCCATCCTATCCACAAGCAGAAGCTCTTTATATTACTATAAAACCCATAAAGCATTGCAACGTTCAACAAACCCAGGTCCTGTTTATTCAAGCTTCAGGTGTGCTACCTACCCTACCACATGGCCTTTAATGGTCAACAACCCAAAACACAGCGAGGAGAAGAGTCTGAAGCGAGATGTCAGTAAGAAGACGAGAAGCTTGATTGCTGCTAGAGCAACTATGAGGATTTATTTATTCCCTTTTATGACTTGTAAACAAATACGATTGCTACGGTTTGTTCTTTTCATTCCTCAATTTACTGTCAGTTGATACTTTACATATTTTAGTCTAAGTCATGTTCCAGCTCTTTTAAAAGCAGAGTTTCAAAATGATTAAAAGGTATGGAGAGGTAAGCTTTTTCAGCCAGTACTCGTACATCGTACTGTGCATATCAGAAATCGCTGTTTTGTGTCCTACATAAGATAGTAAAGATCACCTGTGTTCTTGTTTACAGTACATTGAAAAAGTAGGAAGCTGAGTCAGGCGATAAGACTAGATTTTTCTTCTCTCTTTCTCCAGGACTCTCCCTGGTATGTCCACCCTGCCTAACCCCCGCTCATCTCCTGTGGCCCAAAAGTGGACAGCCTCCCGCCCGTCCTCCAATGCCTCACGGCCTCGCAGACCAGTATCAGAATCGGACTCTGATCGCGGCGCTTCCCCTCCACCACGCAGAGAGAGCCCCACTCTAGACGGCAGATACAAGTAAGGACAAATTTAAATCCAGTCTTTTAATCAAACCAAAGGAGAAATAGTTTGATTATCACCAGATGTTTTCTAACTGTTTTTGTCTCTCATTCGTTCCCCTTTAGAAGTCTCTCTGAACTCCCACCTGCAGTGCTGGGATCCTCCCCCATCACTGTTCGCCAGGAGCCACCACGGAGGGTCAGCTCTCCTGTCCGAGTCCCAGTCCTAGGTCAGCTCACTACACAGTACATCACACACTGACACACCTACTGCCTTGTGACAGCCTAGATCGATACTTAGTCTGACACCTCTTGGACAATATTTACTTTATGTTTTAACGTTTGTTTCTGAACACGTGACAACTGGCAAACAAAGACGAGGAGCAAAACTTGAAAGGTGTTTAGTGCAACATTTTAAGACTGTGTGTAAATTATAGGGAACTTCTACTTGCGGCAATGTTTCTCTGAAATTAATTTGATCCAATCTTATTTTTAGATCATAAATAAACATGTTAAAGGGTTTTTTTCTTCTAAATCATGAACGCACGCTTGTTTGAAAATAGTTTTTAAAAAATTATGAAACACTCACCTGCTACATTTCTGAAACGTTGTACTCCTTGTGTTTCAGACTCTGATTCCGACCCAGACATCGGCTTGGCGCCTCCTCAGAGGCAGAGCACCACATACAGCCAAGACTCCCTCAGCAGATACAGGTACAGATGAAGGTCCACCCAACCCCAAACTACCCCCACCCCCTCCCTGAACCCCACCGAGATGTCACGGACTGGGACACTGAACAGACTGTGCACGCCTTCCCCTTTTTCAAACATGAGCTAATCACATGTTTTTATTGTCCTTATAAACTTAATTAGTCTCTGTGTCTGGTGATTTTTCTTGATTTGCTCTTTTTTATTCCTGAAGTCTCTTTTTTGCAGTCTTTGATTTTGCTTGATTTTTGTTTTGGACTGTGTATCAAGTGTTTGTGTGTGTGGTGACATATTGTTAACCAATGAAATAAAAGTGACTTTCACTGAACATGTCCCTCTCCTGTATGTGGCTAAGTGTTGATTTAACAGAGGACGCAAACAATATTCCAATCAAACATCTACATTAATGCTAGTTATGAATTAGTTCTTTGAAATCTGCATGTTTTATTCTGCATGAATCAAATTGATAGTGAATAAAACCTCACAAGATCAATTAAGACAGCTAATATTACAGCATGGTTAATTTTGATCAGTTACAAAGCCGTTAACCATCAAAGAGAGAGCTTCCCTCAGAGACACTAAGGTGAATATTCAACATTTTAGTCTCACGCTCTCATCAATAATCATATTAGCCACAGGTCCCCCCTCTTCAAACGTGACTGAGATTTGTTGTCTTCCTCCTCCCTCACTCCCACCTCCCTTTCTTCTCTTGCAGAGTCCTGCCGGATGTTTCCCTGCAACCACAAGTGGAGCCGCCTCGATGGAGCGCCTCCAGCAACCCGGCACAGAGAGGTATGTATGCGTAGTGGTTAGGATGAAGTGTGAGTGTTGTTTTTCAGGAAGCATACATCAGAGTTCCATGTCTTGTCATGGATGTAGCATGTTTTACATGGTGGTTAAATATGTAAATTACAGACATAATGTTTTTTTAACAACTTTGTGATTCATCACTGGCATTATACTTAAAAAAGTGTGTTGATGTATGAAATGATCCATAATGCCAACTTCTATCGACTCATCTTCACAGCTGGTTCAGAATCTGAATCCGAGGCCAGTTACGCGTCTGTTCCTCGAAGGAATTCTACAGACAGCACAAACTCCAACCCAGCTGCTAAAACCAGAGTAAGGTAAGATACACCATCAGGTCCTGTCAGATCTCATTACATTGTGTCAGCAGTCTGGTGGCAAGACTTCTCTCCACGCTATACATTTAAGAGGTTTGATCAAGATCCTTCTTCATAAACATGACCTGTGGGAATAACTGGAGACATAACCCTTATAATATCAAGTACTCTACAAGTATGTATCCTCCATCCACACTGCTTACAGTGAACCAACTGTCTATTAATAATAACCTGTGTGTATGTACAAACAATGTTTGCATTCACATAATGTGCCTCTTCTTTGTTTGATAGCTTTTTTATGTAAGTTTAGCTAAAGTGAGTTCAGTTTAGAAACTATCCAACAGGAAAGACCAACACTAGTTGAAACAAGGACAAAACTTAGGTTATTGATTGGTGTGGGGAAAATGTAGCACAGGTTGTTTAACAGTAACTAGTGTGGTATAAATACATAACACAAATAACCCTGTATTATTAAAAGCCTTAGAGAACTTAACATATTGTAATAATGAGTCTATGAATGAAGAATATGCTGTAGTATTTATGCAAATTATGACATACTTAAAAAGGAGAAATGAGAGTTCTACTTTGTAATTACTAATCCACTGTGTATGTGTCAAATCACACAACAGGAAGTTCGAGTGGTTCATCTGCTTTACAGCTGTGACATTATCTCACACCCTGATTAACATGAATGCACATGCCTTATCTACTCCCAAAGGTTGCATCACAGTGTTTCAGTTGAGCTGCTCATGTACAAACATTTTGTCCAACACTGACAGTTACTATGAACACTTCGTTTGGAGGCTTGCTGTGTTTCTTGTTATGTAACACACGATGACAGATTCAATTATTCGCTGTGCCCCTCTCAGAGTCCTGCCTGTAATAAATCCTTCGCCCGTGGCTGTGAAGCAGGATCCCCCACGGCGGGCCCCATCACCCACGAGACCACCTCCTGATGGTCAGTTTACACCTTGGCATCAATTTCTGTCATGCTCTCCTCCTCCTCTTTTTATTCCTCACCACATTCTCTGTTGTTTTTTTCCCCATCTTCAGATTCGTCTGAGTCAGACCAGCTGTCACATCTCAGGAGGTCTGGGAGCTCTGAGAGAGGGGACACCCACCGCAGGTATGGTTGACTATGTGCTTCATCCACATAGAAACAATACCATCCTCACTAATAAAACATTTTAATAACACATTTTATTTATATTGTGCTTTTCAAAAAACTCTAAGACACCACAAATAACACACAATTAAAGACAGAATAAAAGAAACAAAATAGAAACGCAGTGGATATAGAAACAATAACAGTTAAAAGCAGTTTTGAGCTGGGATTTGAATGTTTGTAGGTCAGTGGAGTTGTGTATGTGTTTGGGGAGGGAGTTCCAGAGGGTGGAGGGAGCAATGGAGTGAGCTCTGTCAGCTTAGGTTTGGTGCTTGGTCCTACAGGTTGGGGAGAGGAGATTTTCATTGGAGGATCTGAGACCACGGGAGGGGTTGTGAGGGTGAAGCAGGTCAGTGGTATAGGAGGGGGCCAGGTGATGGAGGGCTTTGCCGGTCAGGAGGAGGAGTTTGAAGTGACTGCGTTGGGGGACAGGGAGCCAGTGGAGGTTTTGGAGGACAGGAGTGATGTGATCACGGGAACGGGAGTGAGTTAGTAGATGGGCAACTGTGTTCTGGATGTACTGGAGTTTATTATGGACTTTGGATGATGAAGCGTATAAGATGCTGTTACAGTAGTCGATTCTGGAGGTGATGAATGAATGGATCAGGGTTTCAGCTGCAGAGGAGGAGAGTAGTGGGCGGAGTCGGGCGATGTTTTTCAGGTGAAAGAAGGCGGTTTGGATGATGTGTTTTTCAACTGTAAGGTTGGTGTCAGAAATTACGCCAAGGTTTCGAATATAGGTTGATGGAGTCAGAGTCGCGTTATGAAATGAGAGAGAAGTTTTGGGTGTTTTTGGTGAAGGATTTGGGGCCGATGATGATGATTTCTGATTTGTCTCAGTTTAGTTGAAGAAAGTTTTATTGCAACCAGGTTTTAATTTCAGTGAGGCATGGATTTGGTGGCAAATCGTCGGCATAGCTATGGAAATGGAAACCGTGTTTTAGTATGACATTACCAAGGGGGAGCATATAGAGGATGAATAGAAGAGGACCAAGCACCGAACCCTGGGGGACGCCATTAAACATGTGATTTAACATATAGTATGGGCTAGACATGCTATGTTTGTAAAAGCGTCTTGAGATAACATTTGTTGAGATTTGGCGCTATACAAATAAAGATTGATTGATTGATTTATTTTAATATTTAAACCATATTAAAGAACACTGTCTTTACTTGTTTCCTACTTTAAGTGTGATTTAGTATCACAAACATTGCTGACTGATGCTTTCTTCCCTCTCACAGAGTTCCTCAGGCTGCAAATGGCCCCCTCATGTCTGGGATCTCAGTGAATAGCAACCCACCGCCCTACAGTAAGGTTCAAGTCCAAAACTACTAAAGAGAAAATGTTTGAGTTTGATAATTATTCAGCTGTTTTAATTGCCAATTTTTATATACATATACATTATTGTTATACTTTTCGAAGTAAAACTCTACCTGGTTACATTTTTGCACATGAGAAATGCTGATCGCTTTATATTTTAAGCCAAAGGTGAATTGTGTTGTTTGGTGTTTTGTTGACAATTTTTTTTTAATTAGTTGAGTAAAAATATATTCTGATTAAGAAGAATAGATATAACCAACAGTGAGTCTTACAATTATCATATCCCTTTCAGACAAGCCCATTGAAGAGCCCATCTACTCCCTGCCTCCAGATTCTTACCCATCACAAAACCCAGGGTGAGTCATCTTCATTTATTCTGATATCGGCTACTCACTCTTCCTTGTCTGAAATGAATGCATTGCTAACTTCTTTGCTAACATTTTCAGGTACAGCTCAGATCTTCACACGGTGTCGTTTGTGAAGGAGGGCAGCATCGGGTTGAGGCTTGTGGGGGGAAACGATGTTGGTATATTTGTGGGTGGAGTTCAGCCCAACAGCCCGGCATATGAGGAGGGAATGAAAGAGGGAGATCAGATCATGCAGGTGAGATGATAGTGCTCTGCTTAAGTTGTTGAAGTAGCTTCAAAGTTGTAACGGTATAAAGGAGGCTCATACTTATCTCAACCAGAACTCTTAAAATATATAAACTTAGCTGTCATATTATAATCCTCAAAATAATGGAGTCTTAATCTGCCAAAAATTCAAGACGATACAACTCAGCTCAGTTTCTTTCAACGTGCAAATGTGTTGTTAAGTCCTTAGAACTCATTATATTGTTGAAGAAAAGTTAAGTTTGAATAAATCACGACTCAATTGTTTCCTGTAAATTAAGGAAACATGAGTTGAGTATCATCTGTCAGCGGAGTCAGCTGTTGTGTTCTTTTTTGAAATATGAAAGTCCTCTTTGCTTATATCTTTTTGCAAAACATCATCTTCTTCTTTCTTACTCAGGTAAATAATGTTGACTTTGGTCATTTCACACGCGAAGAGGCAGCCAACTACCTCCTGAATATCAGGAAAGGAGAGCAGGTTAATATCAGCACACAGAACAAGATGGACCGTAAGTTTATCAGACTTTCTTGGGATTGTTAAAGGCAAAGTCACTGTCAGTCACTGAATTAATATGAAATGTGCAACTTTTCCCCTCCTTAGTTTATAAGAAGATCATAAAGTCCAACCTGGCAGACAATTTCTACATCCGCACCCACTTTGACCACGAGGCTGAGAGCTCCATTGGTCTGAACTTCACCCGAGGGGAGGTGTTCAGGGTGGTGGACACGATGCACCGCGGGAAGCTCGGCAACTGGCTGGCAGTCCGCATGGGGAACGACCTGCACGAGATGGATAAAGGCACCATCCCAAACCAGGCCAGGTCAGAATCAGGCCAACACAGACATTTCAATTTCTCTTATAAAACCAACAAGCATGACTCAGTCTTTGTATGTGTCATCATCTCCTGCAGGGCGGAGACGTTTGCCAGCATAGAGCAGGCACAGCGGGCGAGCGGAGATAGGCAGGTGACAGGACCAAGGGCTGAGTTCTGGAAACTCAGGGGGCTCAGAGGGAACAAAAAGAATGAAAAGAACAACCGTCGGAGTCGTGATGACCTGCTGCAGCTCACAATTCAGGGCAAATTCCCGGCCTATGAGAGAGTCCTGCTCAGAGAAGGTTGTTCTTAACCCCCACACACAAATAATCTAAAACCATGACCTAACACATGTTGAGTTAGTTTTCAAATCTGGAATTGTTTCTATCTACAGCTAATTTCAAACGACCCATTGTCATCATGGGTCCTCTTAATGACATTGCAATGGAGAAGCTGACCAGAGAGATGCCTGATGAATATGAAGCAGCAGGTTAGTTTCTTTTTTATGACACCTGATGTCAATCATGTTTGACATGAGACTTTTCTGTTGTACCTCATTCTTTTCTACTGCTTTGATTATCCTCCTGATGTAATGCTCACATGACACATACTACTTTCCTTTTTGGCAGATATGGTTCCTCGCAGTGGAAGTGGAGACAGCGGCTCTACAGTTATCAAACTGGACACTGTGAGGAAAATAGCGGAGCAGGTGAGCCAGTCCTTGTTTATTAGCTATAGATTGCATAAAAAAATACAAAATAGATAACCTCAAGAAAGTTCTCCAGAAGTGAGACTAAATATGTAGAGCTCCCCCTGGTGACTGGTTGCAGTATAGGTCATAAAGCTGCCCTCATTACAACAGATCGCACATGGGTCAAGGAGGGGTGATCTTTAACAATGGGAGCAGATTGAAGTTTTATAGACAGTCAATGGTTAAAGCAATAAAAGTCCTTATCATTGATCTTCCGGCCTCTCTAACCTCTGTTTTTATTGTGTTCTTCTCCTAGGACAAGCACCCTCTTCTAGACATCACACCTACTGCAGTGGAAAGGCTTAACTACATCCAGTATCATCCAATGGTTCTCTTTTTGGACCCTCACAGCCGCAAGGATGTCAAAGCCATGAGGCAGAAATACAACCCCAACTCCAACAAAAGCTCCAGACGCCTTTACACACAGGCCCTCAAACTGAGGAAAGACTGCAGCCACCTCTTTTCAGGTAAACACACACTTTGCCAGTCTTGTATTATACATTACAAGTAAAAGACAGTATGAAATTGGTAGTTAGTCTCTATTTTTTTGTTTGTCTATTCCTGACGGATGTACTTGTACTAATAACTGGTGCAATGCCTTAAATAACTCCTCACTCCTGGCTTTCTCTACAGCACGTATCGACCTGCAGCCCGGATCCAGTGCTTGGTATGCGAGTCTCAAAGATAAGATCCGTCACCAGCAATCAAAACCTGTCTGGGTGTCTGAAGTCACGGTATGATACACTAATTATTCATACCAACAACACACACTTGTCTATTTCACATTTAATGCATTTTCTCTTTAGACTACTTTTATGATACTTTGTTGCTACAGTCTTAGAGGATTTCTGCAGAGGATACATTTTTCAGAATTTGATTTACAAGATTGCGAAGACTTATTCATCCTTTCTATCAATTTTTGAACTTTGCAAATGGTCTAGTATGTAACTTTTAGTTTCAACAGAAATGAGTCATTGGTAGCCACGATACTCAAAAGTATGCTTTTAAGTTTCATCTTGATTAAGGTTGAGTCAAGGGGAACATTTTGTGACAAAGTTCAACATGCAGGCACCGGTTTCACCTAGTGCCATGCCCCATGTACAGAGGCTATAGTCCTGAAGCAGGCTGCCTGCATTGGATTCTAACCTGTGGTCTCTTTCATGCATGTCACTACCCACTCCCTCTTCTGGTTTCCTGTTTGAACCACGGTCCTATACTCTCTGAGTAAAGGCAGAGAAGCCTGAAGTATAACTTTAAAAAAGAAAGATGTTCAGCATGTTCAGCATGTAAAAGGATGTTTAATACAAATATAGACAGGTTTTAGTTTTCTTAAAAAATGATTCTTAAGTTTCATTCAAGAGTTTGCATGATGTGTTGCATTTTGATAAATGTCTCTTGTTGATCAGTGACAATCTAGTTAATCCTTTTTTTTTTCTTCATTCCAGTTGGAGAGCGGTGGAGAACAGGACTTAGATGCTTTGGACCAAACCCAGTCGGACTACCTCAGTGCTGCCAGTGACCTGGAGGACACAGATGGAGAACCTTTCACTGACGGAGAGGCGTACACCGACAATGAGGATCTGGAAGAGGCTTACCCCGGTCAGATCGCAGCCAGGTCCTCCAGAGATTCCAGGCAGGCTGGAACTGCTTTGGCCCGATCTTCTGAGCCAGCTTACGGGCACTACAGCCCCACCATGGATGCCGAGCCTCAAGCAGACACATACTCCCTCAGAGAAATCCCACCCTTGATGCACGTACCTGAGCCTCGATCGCATCGCCAGGAGAGCCCCAGCCCGCCTCAAAGCCCCGCTGAGCAGGATGACCCAACTCTGCGAAGTTTCACAGACTCAGATTTCAGTGCTCTCGATATCATTCACCCAACCACTCCATCAGACGGACCCCCAGATTTTATTGCCCCTGACCCCACCCCCCGGTACTCCGTGAATGAGCCATCCTATGCTGCTGCTGAGGTGCAGCCTGAGAGCCTGCCAAAGCCCAAGCTGTCTGTTATTGAGGAGAAACTTCAAGCGATTAACAAAGTTTGTCCCTTTATTTAAATACCTGTTTATGTTTATTTGTATTTAAAACAGTTAACCTTTAACAAAGTCTACTGAAAGTTACAATTGATTACTTTCTCAAAACATTACACAACATTACCTCATATTAGCTTCTCACGTGTAATTATCCTTCAGTTCTCTCAGTCTTTTGTGAAAGTAGAAGCATTGTTCACTGTTGCTTGGACAAAACAAGTTACTTAATCAAGCTACCTGGGCTTTGGAAAACTTTAATTCACAACTTTCAACCAATCCCCTAAGATTTTATAGACCAAACAATTCCTTCTATATTATAAAATTAAAAGTTAAAATAGTAATTAGGAGAACAGCTGAACTTTACATACATTTTGTTGTTGGTGCTTTGTCCTTTAAATGCTACCTGTAGCTTGTTCTTATTACAAGAAAGCAACATATTATTTAACATTTTTCCTCTATACTTTTCTTCTTCCTCCCTTTTTTTTTTTCATTTTACACTTTAAATTGTATAGTCTTGATTTTTTTCCCAGCAACAATTGAATGCACCTTCAGCAGAGTTGAGCACTAAAGGAAGATTTATAACCTCACAACATAAACAAAAGTTAAACCAAGTGTAAAGAAGAAGGTAAATGTTTACTGTACAGGGAAGTTTAAAGTCTGTATGCTTTACCTTTTCTGACTGAAAAGTTTGTGAAGCGTCAAAAGATATATTGCGGTCTCGATAACAACTTTCATAAATGGCTGTCTTTATTGAAAAAGATGAGTTTTGAAGTTAACACATGAAACAGAAACAGAAATAGAAACACCACTGTGGTCCCAAAATCATCTAAGATCATAAATTAGAATAGTTATGCTCTTCAGGAGACACAGAAACTGTCAGATTCTTGTTTTAAACCCATCTTGTCCTCTCTTGTAGGCCCGCTCTGGAGAACCGCAGCCACAGGCACAACCTGAGGCGAGGCAGGGAAATTTTCTTGTGTAAGTGTCCCTCTGTTGTTTTTAGGTTTGGGATTTTCAAAGTAAAGCCAGACTGAGGCTATGATCTAATATTTGACCTCTCTTTGTTTTGCCTCTCACAGGATCGCACATCATCACCAGGCAGTCCAGTTCAGACGCACACAGATCCGAGGCAGCGACAGCTCGGATGATGAGGAGAACGAGGCTGAGGACTTTGAATGGGGCCCTGCAACAGAACTTTAGAGTCTGCATTGGGGAGCTGAGCTGAAGTCTGCTGCTTTACCAAGGACACGACAATTATTCACTCCACTAAGAAACTGTTGAATCTAGATCATTTTTTACATGCTTTGCTGCAGAAGCAAACTTTTGTGGTCACCTCGCCAAGGTTTGGAATTCTAAAGATTCTTGTGTCAAGATTTCTGCAACCTTCTACAGATAATTAAAACATTTGACATCAGAAGACCAAAAACACATGAATGCTAAGATCAAAGTGCCTGATTTGTTTTTATAGTTTGTAATAAGATTATTGAATGTTGAATAAACCAACCTGCTCTTTGTCATTTCTACTTTATGTAACCAATAAAATATGTAATTTTATTAGAAATATCATTTAATGATACTTTTCAGAAATTTGCAAGAACTTCATTATGTGGATACACTTCAATTTTTTTTTACATTAAACAAGATTTCTGATCTAAATTTGAGTTTGTTTCATCATATGAAAAGGTCCAAAACCTGCTTTTGTTATTATAAACTCGCAACGCTTCACATGTTTAAATGCAACCCTGAAGTGATGCTGGTTATTGATGTCAAATGACCTATATATAATATATATAAGTCATTTGACGTCACTAATCAACCTTGCATGTTGGAAAAAAATAACCCTCTTCTCAGTGGTACACTCACAGTGTCCAGTGTCCTCATGTCAGAAAGAAACCATGCTCAAGTGCCCTCTTGGATTCCACTGTAGAAGATAAAACATCACAAATGTCCTTCTCTGGTGCCCTCTCAGTGGTAAACCCATGAAAAGGTGCCCTCAGGATGCACCTAGTTTATTATGCTATGTTAATCCTTTAATATAATGAATAATTTAGAAATAAATAAAAGTTTTGTGTTTCCTGTTTCATAATATAATGTTCGTCACAATTGGTCACAAAAATATTCACCAGAATGCAGGAATTAAGTGTTAAAGGCTCATTATTTATCTAGGGGAGGACCCTCGCCACCCCCTCTTGTTACCGCTGCACCAATACATTTAAATTCACCCTAAACTGTAAGCACCAAGGGTTTGAAAGGAGGTGCCCTTTTTCGGTTTTCGCCCCTGCCCGTCAAACTACCTGAATACACAACTGCTTCTACATGTTTCAGCCTTTTCTTGCACAAAGCCGAAGTTCTAATGCTCAGTGATACCAGTTGATAGTCATTAAATGCAAAACCCAATAAATGCAAGCTTAGACCAGATGAGGGTGTTTTGAGCTGGGGCTCATCCCCCAATACTGGCCTTGGACACCTCTACAGTAAAACAGCTTGTAACATGAAAAAGCATTCCTTGTATTCATCTTTTAAGACTTCATTGATGGGCTCCCCCTGGTGTTCAGAGTGTTTGAAGGAGATATGGTAACGACAGTTTGATGTTGCACCATAATTCATTAACAGCGTAAGTTTAAGTACAAATCAAACTTAACCAAAAGTGTTTTAATAACCTAATAGTTACTGAAGAATTTGAATTAAGTACATAGAGGTCCAAGTTAGTGTTGTGGTTTGAATTCATTTCTTTAAAATCACCATCATTTTATATATATAAAATAAAGCATTAATAACCTTTTATATATATATATATATATATATATATATATATATATATATGTATATAGATATAGATATAGATATAGATATATATATATATATATGTTTATCCGTATTTGTATATATATATTTATAAAAGGTTAATAATGCCTTATTTTGCATAATAAAGCATAAATAACTTTTTATGTATATATATATATATATATGTGTGTGTTTATTAATTATAAAAGGTTATTTATGCTAATTTTCGGTAGTATTTACTTTTTGTGTCATGTGTCAATGTAAACAAATAGTGCCATTCCAATTCTTGAAGTCGGCCTTTTAGGGTGTGATTACTTTTTACAACTGGGTCTTATTCGTTGTTGTCTTATATATTTATATATAAAATAAATGTACTCTATTTTTTAATCCACAAAATGCATTGAAGAAGCTGTAGATTAAACATGTCCAGGTTTTACTTTTTGTCTGGAGCAGGTGCATGGAGAGGCGGAAGGTTACAGAGAAAAGCGTGAGGTCACTCGTAGGAGACACACGTGTCAGGATGAACTAATTAGGCTTGCTGTGAATCTGAACACGACCACAGGTGATTGTATCTGTTTGTTTGCGTAAGAGTGTCGTTAAGTGTCACTTCACGTTCATTTGAGTAAAGAAAGAAGTTTGGTTGTAGAAAGTACAAAATTGAGGATGTAGTTTCATGAGTGTATTTCAGACACAAGAGGCCTAGTTCTTCCAAAATCTTTGTTGAAAAATCATAGTTCACCAGATTGTCCCCCCCCCTCCCCTCCCCTCCCCCGGTTAGGAAATTGAAGTTACGCACAGAGCGGATGCAGGAGCGCACAGACACTTTGCGGTGAGCTGTCTGTCTCTCTGTCAGTGAGCCTGCGCGGCTCAATGTGTGACAGCGGGAGGAGGAAGACAGACAGACGGTTACCGTGGCTGAAGGCAGGATTGGATGGCATCGAGCTCCCGCTGAGAGCGAGCGGCACAACACCCAAGTGGCGAGTCGGGGGGTGGGTGGGGGGGCTGTACGTCAAACTTAAAGAAGTCAGGATGGACGGCAAAGGCACCCTGAAGATGTTCACGAGGAAGAAACGGGAACTGATAAAGACACCATCCATCTCAAAGAAGAGCCGAGCAGGAAGCCCCGGGCCACAGAGCGCACCGTCTGCAGTGAGTAGCGCGCATCACTTCTGGTTTCTGCCACTGCTTTTCATTGTGCCTGTGAGAGTGTGTGAGTGTGTGTGTGTGGTGTCAGATGAGCTGCAGCTGGAGGGGACAGGCTGCACAAAGAGCTTCGGACAAGGGACGATTGTCTGCGTGTGTACGTGTGTGAGTTGGGAGACCACTAAAAACTGATGTGACCTTTAGTTGAGTGTGGTTTTTAAAGCCTTGTGACCGACACTGCAGACTCTTCCTTGTGAGGTGTCACAGATCTTCATGCTCAGATGTGTGACTGACTGCTTTCTGACTCAATTCAGACTCACTTGAGGTGCATCGTTTTGTGTCTCTATTACTAAAGCAGTGGCAGGCTCCTGTGTGTGTGTGTCTGTGTGTCTGTGTCTGTGTGTGTGCGCGTGCTCTTTCATGATTAGTTTCAAAAGTTGCATTAGTTAGAATGGGAACGAAGCTGTAGGTTAAAGGAGCATGCTGAAACGTGGAGCCAAAAGTAGCTACAACCCTTACTCTACGAGTCAGAGAGCTAAGAAAGGGGAGTCTAAAGGCAAGGACAGACTGGACATACTGCCCAACAGGCACAGTGTGTGGCTGAAGCAGGTATGTTTAAGTACATGTATGTTTCTTTAGCAAACTGCAATTACCTTTTGTGTTCTTGGAGAGTGTTTGAAACTGTGACAAGAGCTAGGCCTTGACAATGATGCACACACTGTAGTCGTATCTACTTGTGAGCCCACACTACCACACAAAAAACAACTATTCTGACTTTTTTTTTAGATAAGAAGTTCGTGGTAACTCAAAAAACATCAGCTCTTGTTTCAAACTGTAATTGACATTTCTGTCTTTCTACACCCTGCTCTGTTTGCCACACCCCAACAGCAGCATGGAGTCAGGAAGTGTTGCCTAACACGACACAGGATCTTGTGAAAGTCTTCATACATGTGTTTACCAACAAGAGCACTGCTGGGCTGAAGGCCACAGCAGCAGACTTTGGCTCACACATGGCAGAGAGTGAATTGGAAGGAAACATCACGTGATGTTCTGAACTTTTGTGTCTCCCTCTCTCCCCATCAGCTCTCCATCCTCCAGGAGCAGCCAAGGAAAGATGCAGGCGAAAACACCCTCGCTTCCTCACCCTGTTTTTCTTCTTCATGTTCATCCTCTGCTGGAGTCCAGGACCCTTCCCTGTCCTGCCCAGGCACCCCTAGCACCCAGCATGGTAAACTGGTGACAGCGCAAGGTGTGGGCTGCCCATCTCCTGTGGCCACCCTGAAGAGACCGACTGCGCTGAGCAGACACGCCAGCGCCGCAGGTCTTTAATTTTTTAATTTTTTTGTAGCTTGTTTTCGTATATCAGATTGTCGAGTAAATGAAATAATGCTAAATTCAGTCTAAATCCTGTCATTCCTTTGCAAAATCCTTAGCATAGCATTATAGCATGGAAACAGGGACAAAGGTTACAAATCACACCAGCACCATTTCAAAGATCCTCAATTACCCTGCTATATAAAGTTAGTTTAAAGCTCCTGTGGTGAATTTTTAACTGGATACAAAACAGACTGATATCAACAGTGATGGCTCTTTATGCCATGCAAATGCAAACAAGACCTATGGTGACAAAACTGACACAGAGGGTTTGTGCTTTGTGAGATGATCAATGGCACACTCAAGAAACAGCCTTTGTTTGTATTTTCCACAGCAGAAATAATAACAATAATAATTATAATAATAATAACTTTATTTATATAGCACATTTAAAAATAAATGTTTACAAAGTGCTTTGACAAACAAAGCATGGTTCAAATAATATAGCAAACATTTCAAACGACAGGAAAGAGGAACATTAACAATGCAAAACAAAATGCAACGCAAGAGGCTAAAAGAAATACACGTCAATTAAACAGAATGAAGTGGTAGGAAATAGACCAGTAAATCATTGTTGAGGTTTTTCAAGGATAAATAAATAAAATAAATAAATAAAAATGGATAAGTAAGTAAAAGCATTAAAAGGACAATAAAAGAGGTTTTCAGAATAAGAGGACAACATCACATTGGGAACTGAAGGTTCCTCACAGGAGCTTTAAGCTGCATAAAGACTTAGGGTGGAAAGTATTTACAGGGGTCTTGTGACATGTCATACAGTCGGTGCTGACTCAAGGAATTTTCAGCAAGTCAATCAGCAACAGTCTAATCAAACCATTCCCTTTTATGAATTTGAAAGCGATGAATGTTAGAAGAGAATTCTTACCTGATAAATGATTGATAAATGTGTCTTCTCAGGGTTCCCACTGCAGTCATGGGTTTTCAACCGAGGCCAGGGGAAAGGGGCCACGACCCCTACTACTCCCTCTGATAGTCCAGACAGCACGGCCATTGAAGTGGAGGACATCCCGGCCCTGCTGAGGGATGTGGCGCGTTTTGCTGAGGCTGTGGAGAAGCTGAAAGATGTTGTGTTGGCTGAAGGTAAGACCGATTGCGATGACAGATTACATCTTATAAAGCTTTCACCATGCCTGTAACTCTCCCTGGTCAATGTATGGTTCCCTATGTAGCTAGTTTACCACGCTGTAGTGCTGTCCTATCAATAATGAGAATAATTGCATGTAACATTTTGACATTGTCACTGTTTCTTTTTGGTGTTCAAGCTGTAAGTTGTAAAGGTTAGTTTGCACAAAGAACAATACTGTTTACTTTTCTGTCTTCCCGTTTGCGTCGCACACAAGAGCTTACATAAAGAGGACATGAACCATCTACAAAAGGTTTTTTGTCAATCTTCAGTCCTGTTTTCCAACACGTGTCTGTTGCGTGTAGGGGGAGGAGATTAGGGTGAAAGAGGCAGAGCCACCTTGTGAAGCAAGCTTACAAGTGGCTGCGAGTGTCCTCCCTTCAGATGCAGGGCTGTGTTTCCGCTGCGCCCACAGAGTTGACCGCACTCTTGTCTCCAGCAGGAAACAAGCTTCTTGTTTACTGCATTTTCATACCTTCTTCCTCTCCTGCTACGTGCAGGGAGACATAAAATGACAGAACACCTGTATGCTACTCAGGGAGCGAACTGTGCTACTTTACTTTTATTTACCTATTTTATTTTTACTTTTATTTTATGTAAAGCAACTTTGAGTATTAAGAAAAGTGCTATATAAATCCTATGCATTATTATTATTATTATTATTATTAGTGTTTACTCTACCAGATACAAAACTAATCATCTTCTTTCAAAGAGCTATTTTTAAGTTGTACAGGTCAGTTTCCAGTTGGGAAATCTATTTTTTCAGAGCAGCGTTCAGTGGTTCAGATGAGACCAAAGGGGCTTTATTTGTGTGTATTTCTGTGATCTAGTTCTGTACGGTCATGTCCTCCACCCAGGCAAGCTTTCTAAACAGGAAACCATGATGGATAGCCTCTGACAGAAGGGCCTCGTCCACATTTCCTCCTCTGATAGGCTGGCTGCATCACCAGAACGTAGCGGCGCCTCTTCTTAATCAGCAAAACAATCTAAGTTTTAGCCTCATCTCCTCCCTCCTCCTCCCAGTGCACCACTTTATCTGACACCCCTCCTAATTTTAGCTATCACTTTATTTCTTTTTTGAAATCATCATGATGTTTGGAGTAAGGCTGTTATTTTCCCTGAGCCAAAGAAAGCAGATGTAGCGCAGCACCAGAATGGTTTCTAATCTTGCAAAACAATAGCACACACCACATCCTTTCTGGCACAATGTTCAGGTTACTCTGTTCTTATTGGCTGCTACTGCTGCTCAGACACTCTGACACACATCTTCAGACAGACTGTGGGAGGATGGATAATCAGCTGCCCTCTGGCCTCCTCCTGAGGGGCGGGCGATTATTTAAATAGTATGAGGTTGCAAAATGAGACAAAATAATCAGCAAAACCAGTCTGTCGGTGTGTGTTTGTGTCAGTGTCTTAGTGCGTAAACTCACAAAATGAGGATGCAAACTGCAGATGTGTCACCACTGACCTCAAAGCAGCGCAGCAGCTGACCAGACCTGACACTGACATGTTTGTCCATTATCACTGTCAGCGCTCCGACTGTCCCCCTCTCTCTTTTGTCTCTATCCGCTTTGCCCTTGCTTGGCTGAAAGAGACTTTAAAGGAACAGTTCAACATTTGTTTTGCAAGTCTCTGTATAAAAACAGTGGAAGCAGGGGACAACAACTTGCTTCCCCTCATCTAATATTAACAAAATATGTCTGAGTTCCTTTTATAACTGAAATGAAAAATGAACACAGTAAACCTAGAATCCTAGAAACCTTTGATTTCTGGCTGAGTATTAATTTGCAGCATGTCTTATAGCATTGAACTCTTCCATGCTGTTGCGTTCAAAGTCACAGAAATGCAGGAATCCTCAATTATTGGCAGACTTCAACCTACAGGTTGTCACAAAGTAATAATTTAATAATGGTCTCTGTTTGCTTCTATACAACAATAATTTAACTTCTACATGAAAATGTTTGTTGTGATGGGTTTCCTGTCTGACACAAGACACAAATAATTTATTTTCAAAACTTCAATTGAATATAATTTGGGCTTAAAGAAATTACAAACCAGTTAAAAAAAATTCACCACAAAAATAGTTGGTGTTTTCTTTTGTTATTAGTGATTGTTATGTGGATGAGGGGAATGCTATTTGTGAAACAAGTGTTAGCTCTATTTTAGCCTGTTTAGTTATTACTGTGACTGTCCCTCTCAATATTGCTTCTCCTTCATCCACTTAATCCTCTTTGTCCTTCACGCCCAGGTAAGGAGAATCAGCGGCCCATGGCTCACGAGTGTTTGGGTGAGGTCCTGCGGGTGCTGCGTCAGGTCATCAACACTTACCCTCTGCTCAACACTGTGGAGATCCTCACTGCTGCTGGCAAGCTCATATCTAAGGTCAAAGGTCAGTCTGGGATTTAGCAAAAGGTTAACCTAAAAGAAGAGGAATGTGTACATTTTGTCTCTTTTATGAAAAACATTTCAATTTATATTGAATTGCTGATGACTTCACACAGTTTGCATTGATCAGATCAGCAACCCCATCCTTTGCTCAGCTGATATAGATATACAGTATATGTATATGATTGATGTGCAGGTATCTGTGTGTATTTGGGCAGTAGTGTCTTAATAAACCACAACTGAAACTTTTATGGTTGTGATTTTTCAGGGTTCCACTACGAGGCTTGTAACGAGATGGACAAAATGGACTTTGAGAAGGCGATTGAAACCATCGCAGTTGCTTTTAGCAGCAAGTGAGTATCTGATACAGTTACAACCTGATTATCAAATATAACCTTCTAATCTTAAAAATACCTTTTGGGGAGTCATACTGGTATTTGGTTTGGTTATGCAGCAAACACTGCATAATAGTGAGGTGGTTGCTATTTTCTGTTTAGCTTTGTCTGACAAAGTGTTGTCTCTTTAACATTGTGTGTAATTGTGAACAAAGAGGTCTGTTGTTGGGAACAGGAGAGAGAAGTGCAGCGATGGTGACACATTTGCATGAGGCAGAGCTGAAAACAGGAAGTGGCTTTCTGTGCTCCCCCATGACACAAAACCAAAACTTGTAAAAGGTGTCGACGACTCGACAGCCAAAAAGAACAGATCAGAACGACAGAAGGGAGATTATAAATCGTGAGATTGTTCTCTTGATCAGTGATCATGAGAT
This sequence comes from Notolabrus celidotus, assembly GCF_009762535.1. Classification (NCBI taxonomy): domain Eukaryota; kingdom Metazoa; phylum Chordata; class Actinopteri; order Labriformes; family Labridae; genus Notolabrus; species Notolabrus celidotus. Next base: position 12,123,683 of record NC_048273.1, on the reverse strand, counting down.
GAACTGACATCAAGGAATTATAAAATGTGGTACCTCTGACATCAATCTGTCTTTCAAAAACAATGGGTTCTGAAACTGAATGTTTCCTATCATCAAACATGATAGTTACAGTTAAGCTGGTGTGAGGAAATGTGGAGTCTTATTTGCAATTGTAGCATATTGCACCAACAGTGCATCACATGCTAGTCGGAGCCATTTCAGCGTTTAGACATCTGTCACAGAGCCTCAGGAGGAAGTGAGCTGACAGAGTTCAGTTGAGATCTGTCTGACATGTCTGTTTCCTCATTCTGTCCTCAATGTTCCTCTGTGTGACTCCTTTTATGTCTTTAACTAAAAAAACAACAAAGATGGAACCCACTGAGCCTGCAGTTCAGCAAACAAGTCAATAACACGAACCATCATTTGTCTGGATTTTTCCCTTGAGTAGAGAAGGGTTGTATTGAAAATGAAATTAATTCAAAGAAGGACTTGTCGTTTGTACAGTTGACCGAAACTGATTTCATCATCCTCATGCTGCTATATTTGTAGCCGTTGGTGTCTCACATGGCCTCTGTCTCGTGGTCTTATTTTTGATGTGTTCATGTTAATGTTTGGCCTTCTTCCATTTGAGGATAATCACTACTGCAACATCCTTAAAGCCTCTGGGAACATGACTTTGAACATGTATAACTCATATAGAATATCAAAATGTCATGTGTAATTAAAAATCAACTAAAATCGAAGTGAAAATAAACATCCGTAACGATGAAAAAACACTGCTCAAAAGCAGCTTATTTTCCAGTTCAGACCATTTCTCAGGACTGTGTGGGCGTGGTAGCTAACTCTTTGACGCGTCAAGAGAATATTCAAAGTTTGACCCCAAATCTAAAGACAAAAAAACATCCAGCATCTGAAAATTATTAATTTCAAATGGTTTCTGATCGCTGAGTTACAAAATACTTAAATAGTTTATCACTTTTAATTATACGTAGTCTCCATGTTCAGGACATCAGGAACATGTGATGCCCAGAGCAGTGGAGGCTGGAGTGCAGGAAGGCAGAGCATGGCTTTGGCTGAGCTCTGAGCTGTTTAGGGATAGTTAGTGAACAGGTCCTGGAGGAAATGAGTGGAGCAAATACTGGACTGCTTTAGCCACTCGACTACGGCTCAACTAAACGGCAACCAAATCTTCTCCCAAGTCCATTGCAGTTGGAAAATAGAAGAATGACAACAAGATAAGATGAGATAATCCTTTATTCGTCCCACAACGGGGAAATGTAAGTGTTACAGCAGCAAAGTAGACAGTGCAAAACAGTATAAAGCAAACAAGAGCATATAAAATAGCGTAGACGTATAAACACAACTAGATAAGGAAATTTACAAATATTTACAAAACCAGTGACGTGGTGAAAAATGTGCACAGACTTGTAGCATAGTATTAAACAATGTACAGAACAGAACTGAGAAGATGAGTAGAAAAAAATTATTGCACATGTAAGAAAAGAGGGCTGGGTAATTATTGCACGTTAATAAATAGATGGGGGAATTATTGCACTTCAGTCCATTTTGGTGAGGTCATTGCTATTAGTTATAAAGTCTAAAGATGACAAGCTGTCATCTTCACCGGTGGACGTGCAGCCAGCAACGGCTTACATCCACAAGTTGCACAAAGAGCAGAGAGATAGCTATACAGACAGATTACAGGCAGTACGTGATTAGAAGACAAGCTAACAGCAAAAGGCGATGGGGAGAGGGGTTCGCTCTGGCGTTAGGACAATGAGCATGAGCAGAGTAGTTTTGTTAAACATGTGTGAGTGTGACTTAGTAAATCCCGCCCACTTTAACCTAGTGTCAGAACGTTATCAAAAACTTGACCCACAATATTTCAAAAATGGATTCAAGTTCAGTTCTAATCTTCTTATATTTAAAATATGTAGATGTAACTATAAATATCATAGTTAGAAAGTTTATGTTGCTTTGGATTGCCAGAGGCTTTAATAATGATTTAACAGCCAGTGTTCATGTTTGTTTGATGTGTGTTTGATGTGTGTTTGATGTGTGTTTGATGTGTTTCAGTGTGTCTGAACTCCTGATGGGAGAGGTCGACAGCAGCACGTTGCTCTCCCTGCTGCCTACTGAGAAGAGCAGGGTGAGTGAATGTTCCACCCTTAGTCTCCTTTTTCAACTAAATTGAGTGGGCCTTTGGCTTGTTATCTAAAATCAAGTATCAGTGTAACTTACATCATATCCTTTAACTGTCTAATGGATGAGGAAAAAATACCTCCGATGATGACAAGCCTCCTGCCTCGATCAGTAATCAATCCTTTTTGTGCTGTGTAGTCGATGGAGAACTTATACACAGCCACAGGCCACGGAGCAGATGGGGGAGCGTTCAGGAGCGACCTACAGGACATGGGTAGGCTATCCTCAAAATGTGTCTTCTGTACTTCTGTTCACTCTCATTTTGTATCAGGAAATTGTTTGTTTTCTGTGATATTCATGCGCTCACTTTTATAAAATGGTGATCTGGTTATAGTAACACATTTCACAACAAGAGTGAGCGCTGTGGAAAATCTTTATCACAGAAAATCCAAGAAAAAAGTAGAATCAGTTTTGAAAAAGAGAGTCTCCACTGCACTGACTGTAAAGTCAGCTAAACACAGCAGTGACAGGCAAATGATTACAGTTTAAACACAGGATGTAGGAAATGATCACAGCAGAATTACATCTTCACACCTCGGCTGCAAACATTTTCCTCCTATGTATCATATCAACAAAGAAAATGTTGCCATAGCAATGAATTCTACTTTACGCTAAGGGGGTTTCTTCTGACGTGTAGGCAGGGTTGAGGAGGTGGATGTGATCCTCCAGCGCAGTGAGGGAGGCGTGGACTCCGCACTGCTCTATGCCAAAACCATTTCCAAGTACATGAAAGACTTGATGAGCTACGTGGAGAAAAGGACTTCACTGGGTAAACAGACGTGTTGACATTTTACTTGTTATTGGATTAATTGTCTATATACAGAGAATACTGTTATTTATGAATTTACAAAGATGGGATTAAAGATTTTGGAATATGAAAGATTGTTCGCCTGACTTGTGTTTTTTTTGGGGTTAATTGATAAATCCCAGTAATAACTGTCTTTTATTTTAACAGAGACTGAGTTCTCCAAAGGCCTCCAGAGATTATACCAGTCCTGCAAACACAACATAACACATGTAAATATCATTTATTTTACCTTGGTATCACTAGCTCTTTCTCTCGCTCTCTCCCTCTGATTACACATGGCACTGGATGTTATAAAATAAGGATACGCAATGTATGTCTGACCTTGTCTTCTGTGTCATGTTTTCTCCTTCCAGCCCCACATGCCCCTCTTCTCCATTTACTCTCTGGCTCTGGAGCAGGACCAGGAGCAGAGTGTGGGGCTGCAGCAGGCCAACAACACCCTGAACACCCAGACCTTTATCCATGTAAGCATTATGGAAACTTGCTGCAACACAAGCACAACCACCCTACAAAGGTCACTCACATGCTGTTGTCCCATGTGAACATTTTGTACATCTGTGTGTTTGTGTGTGTGTGTGTCTGTGCAGCCTCTATTGCAGCGGAAACAGGAGCACGAAAAAAGGCGGAAGGAGATCAAGGAACAGTGGATTCGAGCCAAAAGAAAACTGGTACTACTTTGTATTTTCTATATGTGACCTCATGCAGCGGTAGACAGTGTTGAAAATTGATTCCTCTTTGCTCAGATGGAATGTGAGGCGAACCTTCGGAAAGCCAAGCAAGTGTACATGGTCCGCTGTGAGGAGTATGACAAGGCCAAAACAGCAGCCTGCAGAGCTGAGGAGGAAGGAGGGGGGTCCACGGCAAAGTCTCTGGAGAAGAAGAAACGAGTAGAGGAAGAAGCTCGCAATAAGGTTCTCAACTATAACTTTATTAGCATGCTTTATCTGTTGTTTGTCGCATTGGAGCGGGAAAAAAAAGATGTGAATGTGTGAAAGTCGTTTGAATGGTTGAACTAGATGTTCTTTTGCAGTGATTTGTGGATCTGTGGTTTTTAGATGATCTGTATCCAGCATCACAGAGTCTGACCTCCTATTTTCAACTGGTATTCACGTACCCAGTATGGTTTTGAAACCGAATAAAAAAGAGAACAGGAAGTGAACTGAAAATTAAGAGGTTTTGTGTGGTTTTTTTTACAGGCGGACGAAGCGGAGGCCACCTACCGGACATGTATAGCAGATGCAACCACTCAGCAGCTGGAGCTGGAGCACACAAAGGTCACAGTGCTGAGACTACTGCAGGACGTCATCAAACAGAGTGACCAGACCCTGCGCTCGGTCAGAGCAGACACACACGCCAACTGATAGATCTCACAAAATCAAACTTGGGTTATTACTAAATAACTGATTCCTTTGTTTCAACTTCTCCTCCACCAGGCGACCATCTCGTACTACCAGCTCATGCACATGCAGACTGTAGCCCTTCCTGTCCACTACCAGACTCTGTGTGAGAGCAGTAAGCTGTATGATCCAGGCCAGCAGTACGCCGCTCATGTGCGAGACCTGCAGCTGCCCGAGCAGCCGCAGGTCCAATACTTGTTTGAGAATTACTCTTCCTCCAGCTCATCACAGTAAGCGCTTTAAATATAACCTAAATAGTAAAGGTTTAATATAGGTATTGCTTTCTTTGATGAGCAGAATGATGCATCACTCACATTGGTACACTAAATGTGAAGCTTCAGACAGCAGCCAGTAACACAATCACTGACTTTAAAGGTCAATAATAAACAAATAATATTGACATTTTTTTCTGCGATGATGCCTGCCTCATGAAGATAAAAGTTTAAACCAGCTAATTGTTTGTTCAGCACACAACCAACTTGAAACCCCAACTTTTCTTGATTTTTTAAGTTATATTTTTGGGGCTTTCACACCTTTATTTTATAGAGGAGAGGACAATGGAAAGTGTAGGAAACTATGAGAGAGTGGGGGAATGAAGGAGTGTGGGAAGGAGGTCGCAGGCTGGATTTGAGCCCGGCCTGCCCACTACATGGGCATGCAACTTAACCATTAGACTAGGTCTGTGCCCCCTTTAATCCTATTTTTTTACAGTGATTGAGTAAATTAGATGTGATTTGTGAACTTTTGAGTTGTAGGAGTTCATCTTGACTAATTATCCCCTCAGGCCTGAGCTAAGCAGGTTGTTAACTCCCCCCTCCCTCCCTCCCTCCCCCTCTTTTTTTCTACCATTGTTCCTAAGCAGACAATCTTGCTGTAGCTTCACATTTACTTAAACATGTGACTGATATCTACACATCTTACAACCCCAGTTTCCAAAAAGTCAAAGTGCTGTGTAAAATGTTGATGAAAACAGTATTTGATTGTTTGCAAATCGTCTGAACTCTATTTAAATACAAATTGTGCAAAGACAACATGTAAAGTTTTGAAACTGAAAATGATATTGTTTATGGAAACTATATGCTCATTTTAAATTTCATGCCCACAGCATGTTTCAAAAAAGTTGGGAAAGGGAAAACAAAACACTGAAATAGTTGCGTAATGCTAGAAAAACACCCTGGGGAACACCATCCAACTAATCAATTTGTAACATGACTGGGTACAAAGAGGGCGTTCCAGAGAGGCTAAGGCCTGAGCCTATTTAAGATGGACTGAGGCAAAGCAGAAAACTGTCCTATGGTTTGACAAATCAAAATTTTAACTTCTTGGAAATAATGAATGCTGCATCCTCAGCTCTAAAGAGGAGAGTAACCACCTGGCAGGTTATAAGCGCACATTTTAAAAGCCAACATCCTTCATGGTATGGGAGGTGCATAGTGCCCATGGGTTTGGTAGCTTACACACCTGGGAATGCACTATCAATGCTAAACAATTTATACAAGTTTTGGATAATTGATATTTAAGTGATATTGATTTGCAAACCACCAAATTCTGTCTTCAATATCATTTAACATAGCATCCCAACTTTTTGGAAGTGGGGTAGTGCTTTCTACACAAAATGTATTTATTACCTTTTATGTATATTTACCCTATACTGTCTATATAATTTATTCTCTAATATCAAAACAGCCATGGCCACAGACCAAGGAATGACAGTTTTAACACAGAACCGTCGAGTCAATCTGACAGCCCTGCCACCAGTGTGAACACAGCAGCTGGAGACCACAGAGACACTGAGGCTCACCGCAAGAGTAAGTGATGCCCACTACTGCGGTGCATGTCGGTAAACTGTAGAGGTTATAAATGACTCATTAGGACTGTTATTACTACAATCATTTGTTAATGTAATTCTATTTATTAACAGAAATTATTATATTCACAAGCAGGTTTAGCATCAGGAAAGTGACTTAGGTTAAAGTCAGGTGGTTGTAAATTACTGACAACCTTTTTCTGTGTAGCTGTGTAAAACCATTAGTTCTGTGCTTATTATTCTGATGATCATGTCTCTTTTGAATCCACAGGGCAGGGCCACAAGTCATGGGGCTCAACAGTTAGCGATGACAGTGTTGCAGGAGAGGGAGGACTAGATTCCCCTTCAGCCAGCACAAGTAAGAACAGAATCACAGTGAGACACACTACAAAGTACAGCCATTGATCGACCTTAGTGTGTGATTTTCTTACTGTTATAACCTAGCCTCTTATAGGTGCGCAGCATACGTCAATGTAATACAACTGTATATGTATTCAAGGTGACATCAGTAAAATTGCTCGGACATCATCCACTGGAACAATGTCGTCTAATGAGGATGTAGATGAGAAAGACGGGACCTCGAACTCTTTTGAAACTCCAAGTAAGATTAACAGATTGTCCTCAGCTGAAGTGCAAATCTACAAAGATGTATTACTCCAAATATTTGAGTTTGCTGGTGTACGTATGATGCATCTCTTTGCTCTCAGGTATGAATGGCATGGATCCCGATGTGGTTGTGTCCACCAGACCTTTCCGTAATGTTGGCCTGTCTAAAGCAGCCCAGACCCACAGACTGAGAAAGCTACGGACTCCTGCCAAGTGTCGGGAGTGTGACAGCTACGTTTATTTCCAGGGGGCAGAGTGTGAGGAGGTCAGTCCCCCAGTTTGTCTCCTGTTATCCAGCCTGAAAAAGAGACTCCTGGGATACAAATGTGTAAGTATGTCAATGGTGATTTAAGAAAAACCTTCTCCTCTGTCCTCACAGTGCATCCTGGCTTGTCACAAACGCTGTTTGGAGACTCTGACCATCCAGTGTGGCCATAAGAAACTACAGGGCCGCCTGCTACTCTTTGGCAGGGAGTTCACTCAGGTGGCCAGCTGTGGCAGTGATAGTGTCCCCTTCATCATCACCAAGTGTATCACTGAAATAGAGAGACGGGCGCTAAAAATGAAGGTGAGAATGTATGTTTATGAAATGAGATGGATGTCTGAAGTAATTGCCCACAGACACACTAAAGCAGGGGCGTGAAACTTATTTCAGTTCAGGGGCCACATACAGCCCAAGGTGATCTGAAGTGGGCCGGACCAGTGAAATCATAACATAATAACCTATAAATAACGACAACTCTAAATTGTTCCCTTTGTTTTAGTGCAAAAAAGTACAAGTACATTCTGAAAAAACAGCTGTTGTATTTTTTGCCATGATGAGTCTCATAGTGGGCCGAATAATTTACTCTTTAAGCCCTGCTGCGAACACACCAAACATACAGGTTATCCATTCACCTGACAGTGTAATGTTTACTGCAAAAGAACAGAGAAGTTATAATAATGAAGAAGGTAAAGTTGATTATTTTGGACCCCTCAGCTCCAGCATCAACAGTTTGCTTGCTGGACAGTGTTGTATGCAGGGGTGTAGTGTTAGTAGTTAGTGGATCATCTTATAGTGCTCTGAAAATAGTGCTCTAAAAAGTCTTTATGAATCTCAACCGGATTATGCAAACAGCAAGTCATCTATTTTCTCACTTTGAGAAAAAAAGTCCCGGAGCACCACCAGCACTATGAATTTATGCGACTCCCAGAGGACAAATTTGAAATATTAGTTACTTTTATTGAAAAATGGCAGTTATTGTCTTCTCTGTAATTTCTTCACTTTGCAATGTCGTTCCGCGGGCTGGATTGGAACCTCTGGCAGGCCGGTTTTCCCCCACGGGCTGCATGTTTGAAACCCCTGCATTAACGTATTTAAAACTGTCTTATTCCTCTTTGTAGGGTATCTACAGGGTGAACGGGGTGAAGACTCGTGTGGAGAAGTTGTGTCAGGCCTTTGAGAACGGAAAGGAGCTGGTCGAGCTGTCACAGTGTTCACCACATGACATCAGCAACGTGCTCAAGCTGTATCTCAGACAGGTACTAAAACAAGCCGGCAAAAGACCTTGAGTTAATCAGTATAACTGAGCTCTTATTGAAACCCTTGTTGATTAATTTATTTGAGTGTTTTATTAACTCTTCCTTCAAATGCTCAAAAATATAATATTATGAATAAAGGCTGTCTTGAATATGCATACTGCTTTAAATCCAGCTCCTCTGACTCTTTTTTTCCGTGTCTCCGTCACCTCCAGCTTCCGGAGCCCATTATGCTGTTCCGTCTGTACAACAGGCTTATGGGTTTGGCCAAGGAGAGTCTGCAGGGTGAAGGAGACACAACGACAGCGGAGGAGACCGAGTCAAGCAGTATTATTCCAGGAGTGGGAAGAGCACCGGAGCTGGTGGATCACGGCCCTGACAGTGATCCAGAGGTCCTGGTCCTGGTGGACAAGCTGAAGGAGCTTCTGAAAGAGCTGCCCAAGGCGAACATTTCTACCCTACGCTACATTATTCGCCACCTCCGGAGGTCAGTAGTGAAAATAACAAACGCACAAGCAAGAGACGTGATTCTGCTGAATTATGTGATTCACCTATTTGTTTCACTGATTCCTCATTCAAGGATTGCGGAGCTGGAGGAAGACAACAAGATGAGTCCAAGTAACCTGGGTATTGTGTTTGGTCCCTCTTTGATGCGACCTCGTCCAACTGGGGCCACGATATCCCTCTCCTCTCTGGTCGATTACCCCCACCAGGCTCGCATTGTGGAGGCCATGATCGTCTTCTATTCATCCATCTTTCATTCCAAAACGTCTCAGTCCCACAAAACCCCCCGCTCTACTTCTTCCTCCAATCAGCAGGTAGGTTCTCCTAAGTCGTATCTCAGTACTCATGAGGATTTAATTTATCCTGGGGGAAACTTTTTTTCCTTTTTTTCAGCAGTACTTCATTGAAGGAAAATAGGAACTATAGTTTGATACCACCACTGAGCCTCTTGGGGTTGTTGTTGGCTCCGTTATTCACATCAAGGTTAGAGGCAGTAAATGAGTGGGCAATGACGGTTGCTACCTTTTTTATGTAGACACAGCATTGAAGCATACTGTTCAGTTGACCTGAATTGCGTATGTTTTCCCTTTTGAGGTTGTGCAGCCTTTAACCTTTCCAGTAATGAGATCAAAATCAATTCTATATTATTTTATTTTGGTTTATGACTAAACATGTGCAGAGCTAACCAGCTATACTGTGTTTTTAGGGCTTGTTAGCCTAATTTAGCATGCTAATTCACAAATCTAAGATGGTGAACATGATAAATATTGTAAATCACTGTGTTGCCATATGCATGATACCATGCCACAATTGTAATTAAGCACAGCATGGCTGTTAACTCTTAATGTAAGAGAGTGAACATATATCTATTTACAAAAACTTCATCTTATTGCTTATGAGTTCCTATTTGATAGAACATTAAATGGCAACATTTTTGCCCTTTTTACCAGTCAATCTTTATTTGTATAGCGCCAAATCCCAACAAACGTTATCTCAAGACGCTTTTACAAACATAGCAGGTCTAGACCATACTCTATGTTACATTATTAACAAAGAACCAACACCAAGACTGGGTAAGACTCCATCTTATCTCATCTTTATCCACCATGAGCATTGTATCTCACAGTATTTAGCTAGTTACAGCGGCAAGGAAAAACTTCCTTTTAACAGGCAGAAACCTTGAACAGAACCAGACAGCCATCTGCCTCGACCGAGTTGGGGTTGTAAAGAGGGATAGAGGAGAATAAGAGAGAGAGAGCGATGATAGTGATGAGGCAGAAAGAAGTAGTAGTAGTAGTAGAAGCAGCTTCGGCCAATGGAGTCCGGCATCAGAAGCTTAAGATAAAACTAACAACCTTTAGGAGTCCTTTTTAGAAATAAATCCCAGAAATGTTAGCCTCAGGTTAAACTCAGCAATGAAAAACAGTCTTGCAGGAAAACAACAGATGTTTTTTGAATATGAAAACATGTTGTACCTTTTGAAAAGAGAAGTAATAAAATGTTGACACATCCATTTTCCTGGAGTTGTGACCACCTGTTTTAATTTCTCAGAATATGACTCTTCCTTCCTGATTTGCGTGTTCAATGTGATGTCCGTACCTGATTTGTTTTTTCTTCAAAAATATCTTCATCTCTCATCTCCCTCTCCTGGTACAGGACCATACTCCAGATGACAAGGCGGAGAGATCTGCTGATGTAGAGGAGAGTGGCAGCATAGACGAGCAGAATAAACCAGATTTTGAAAAGATGGAGGAGGGATGTGGTAAGCTTTTTCAAGCCAGGTTGATGCAGTGAGTTTAATGGCAGTGTTCTGAGGAAAGTTTGATTTTAAAGGGTGAATTTCTCAACAACAAATTGCTCAAAAAAGGTTGCATAGTGATGTTGTCAGTTAACCAACTTCCCTAATGAATGTAAATCAAAGGTGTTTTTGAATGTTTTATTGACGTGTAGTATTTCAAATTGGCAAAATAACCAGTAATCATTCTAGAAATTATATCATTGCCACAATTTGAACAACAATGCACTTTCCTAACCCCTGGCTTCTTTCTCTGCATTTAGGAAGTTCTTTAGGGTCATTGGGGTCGAGTGAGCAGATCCCAGATTCTGACTCAGAGCTGGAAGAGAGCGGCCAGAGGACCAGACAGTGCATGCTGTCAAAGCAAGAGAGCGAGATCAGCATAGAAGACGATCAGATGAGCTACAGGGACAGTTTGGACCTGTCCAGTCAGTCTGCAACCCTCACTGACCAGGAACAAGACACGGAAAAGGACCATTACGACCCGGACAGCTCAGAGCCCCCAGCACTGCCAGACAGCGGACCACCAGACAGCGACACAGGGGCAGAGAAGGACCTGTGTGAGTCTCTGGCCGAGCTCAATGTTAACCAGTCTAACAACAACTACCCATACTCCTCCATTCTAAGCCTTTCAGGTCTCCCACTGTCACGTCTGTGTGGAAAGAAGTTACCCCTGACCCGAAACAGGGACAACGAGCCTGAGTTTGTCTGATATCATCTGTGAAATTATTGAGTAAGAAGGTCTGATAACTTGAGTTTAGGGAAAGGAATTATTTTATATATATTACAATCCAGTGATGGTGCCTATAGAGCAACGTTTGTATATTCGCAGCTGTATTGTTCTCTCCCACCAGTGAAACATCTTAATGCTTACTGCTGTTTGATGCCTCTATCGTTTGATTATATATGAACATGTTTGACTCCAATGACGATAAAGTTATTGTGCCAGTTTTTATTTTTAATGGTTTCACTTGCTTCTTTGAAAAGCTTCAGGTAAGTGGGTCGCAGCTTGCAGAATATTTGTGCAAAATTTCCAAGGAAATACGTTGAAAGTGCTGCAGGTTGTATTTCAGCACTAAGATTAATGATGAATTTAACAGTTTCTTATAAATGTTGCCTGTATTGCCTTGTTATGAATGTTCTGTCTATTTTAATAAACATTTTAAACCATTTCAGTAATCATCCACTTTTATTATTGACATTTCAAAATAAAACCACAGGAGGAACAGGTTATCAGGAACCAAAAAACTAGTTACTATGAATGAAAACAACTCTTTGAGGCAGATGCGTTCACTTCCCTGTTACAGGGAAGGCACTCGACATGCTCTTTACCACAGCGGGTGGTGGTGCTCATTTGTGACACGTGAGTCACAATAAGCAGGAGAGTTCTGAAAGCTTCAGTCGACAGCAGCGCCAGCATGGCCTTCAAAAGGAAAAAGAAGGTAGGCATCTAATACTATTTTAGTGTGATGTAGACAGAATCGTAAGCTGTGTAATTGGAATTTAAAGCTCCTGTTTTTGAATTAATACTTGTGACATGAGAACAAAAGTTTGACTAAACAGATGCCATGTGGAATGGTTTATTTTACAAAATCTCAAATTACAAGAAAACAAATCAAAAGAAGAAGAATCCATGGATTAGTGATGCAAGGTGTGACATCCTCTGTCCCATTCTCTCGTCCACCTAAATGCAGAGGCAGAAGAACACATGGGGTAAAATTAAGTCTTTTTGTTTTCCAAGGCAGTGACTTTTAACACCAGCTGTCCACTGTCGTGTTAAATTTTTGTGTGAGACACCTTGTGCATCTATCTGTATACTGTAATTATGCAGAATGGTACACATGGTTAGCTGATGATAGCTCCAAACTAACTTCAACTAAGTGAGAGATCTTATAAACCACAGTAAATGAAAAAATGTAAAGGGGTTCTAAAAAGATGAAGTGATTAAGTGTCTCCAAACTTGGCTGATTTTTATTATTATGACCATCTAAACCTATCTCTGAAAACAAAAACATGCACACATCTAGACATCCGTTTCACACTTACCTGTCTGTCACTGCACTAGTCTGTATGTGATGTACCTCCCAGCTGTTTCACTGGGCCTGATGATCTTTACTACCTGGACAGATTCAAAACAAAGGCTCAATTGTTAACTGAACTGTGGCACGGATCAAAAAAACGCTGTCAGTGTCCTGACTAACAAACAGACCGGTCAGTGAAGTAAACACAAATACGCGTGTTAGCAGATGGCATGCAAATAGTAGTGTTTGAGTGATCTGCCTCCCTTACTGATATAGCATCTATCTAAAGAACAAATATGTGCTCAAATATGTAGTTTCATAAAGCAATGTGGTAAAAATGATGTTTGAATTAAGGGTGTCTCTTATGTGTGTTACCTGTCCTCTTTTCAACCCAAAGTAGCGGGCCACCGGGTCTCCAGCCTGGATCCTTGGTAACTGACTTTCCTTTAGCTTACTGAGGTAAAAACGCTGAGGAAGCATAACATATGCAAATTTTCACAAAAGGTTTACTCTCACAAAGACACAGGATACAGGTCATAGTTGTTTTTACCTAAATTAACAACATTTTTTAAACTTTATTGCAAAGACGGTGTGTAAGGATACTATCTCGCTAGAAGTTCAGTCACTTCCTCTTTTGTCATAACAATGTGCTCTGGAACAAGCTGAAAGACAAAGCACAGTTGCATCAGAACACGCTTCTAAATCTGGGACATTGTCTGAAGGATCATTTCAATACAGAGTAGATTTTTCAGTGGTGCTTACCTCATGTTCTGTTATATTAATTAGCAGCTCCTGTTGTAGAAACTGTTCCAAAATGTACTTGGGTGCCATGTCAACTAGAGACTGCAAGAAGACAAATCCATTATTAATCATTAAAGTATGAGTGTGATGAACTTAGATATTAATGTAGATGAATACATTTTATCATATACTTTCTTATTTTCAGCAGTTTCTTTGTTTTGGATTATAAAGCATAAACTATGCAGGTTCTGTGTTTTACCTGTTTTGCTGATGGTGTCATGCCCATCTGAACCACAATGATGGCTCGTGTGATGTTCTCCTCTTGCATCCTCTGACAGTACATTTTAATCGTCTTGATTCCCACCTTTGGCTCCTCTGAAGAGTAGAGAAAATGGTGACTTGATGATATTGTACAGCTACAATCAGCAACAATCTCAAAGCTCAACACTTCCACTAGCAACAGATTCTACACTGGACCCAATTGTATTTCAATAAAGTATATTTGATTTTTTTATTTCAGTATATTTGACAGAAAATCACTTGCTCCTGGGGATCTTATCTTAGGTATTGGACCTACCAGGAAAGAAAACAAACATCTGGTCTGTAGGGTCATCGTTGTGAGCCACCAGCACAGTAAGGTCTGTCCGTCTGGGTCGACCCTCGCTGGGCTTGTCTCCAAACTGACTTTTGAATTCATCCAGCGTCTGATCCAACTCGTCCTGTGTCACCAAGTAGCCCCTGTCATGGCACAGCTAAGGGTGTACATATGATACCAAAAGGTCAGAGAGTGTACGTTACAAACCCTTTTATGAAAAAACTAAAAATCAGACAATAAAAACGTTAATCTATCAGGGCTCACAGCCAGTAAATCCACTCTAGCAATGGTGTGGAGGTAGTTATTGTTTGATTTTACTGTCCGTGGAGGAAATATGTTCGTCTGAGGTTCAATTTTCAAGGATAATAATTATTAGTGTTTGTTTGCATACTGTGTGCACTGCTTCTTGAATTCTTCAACTAGAGCAGGGGTTCTAAAGGTGTGGGTCGGGACCCCTTGGGGGGACACGAGACACAAATGGGGTATCGTGAGATGTCTTCCAGAATGTTTTTTTTTAATTAATCTAAAACAAATTATTATTATTATTATTTATTTTTGTTTATTTACCTTGTTTTCCTATGTTCATCTTCCTTTTTGTTTGTACTGTTAATTATTATTATTTATTTATAATTATTATTATTATTATTGTATTTATTGATTTTTTCTTCTCTTTGTTGGTTTTGTATTACTCATATAATTTGCTAACTTGTAGTGAACAAAGAAATACTGAGGAAATGCAAAAAAAACATTTGGATGACAAAAGTGATCTAAAAATAGTACATTTGACCCATTATAGTAAAAAATATCAACAAAAATAGTAGCTAAACTTGAATTAAAACCTTGAAAATAGAAAATGTAATGAGTTTTCTGCCTTTCTTTGTTGCTAGATGACTCCTAAGTTTAGGGTTATTGAACAGTATTATCAAAGGCATCAGTAGCAGCAGGTTCATTCACAACAGCACAGGAAACACAGACACATGCTCATATAGATAAGCTACTTTTCTGCTGCCCAGCTAAATGAAGCCACATTAAATCACTTTGATGGACGGTGGGGGTCGCGAGTCTTTGGCACCAATATTTTGGTGGTCGTGGGCTGAAAAGTTTGTGAACCCCTGAACTAGAGTATAATGAGAAAAGGAAGCCAGAGAGCTTACTGCTCTTATTTCCATCGTTTACAGATACAAGCCGATGGCATAGCTCCATTATAAGGACATGAATAACACATGTATACAAAAAGCTTATCAAAAACATCCCACAAACTTCCTCACTCACAAAATCACCTCAAACATCATCCACAGCGCAGTAGACTAACTGCTGCTTAAGCTAGGCTACATGCTAACCTAGAGACCAAAAGATGAATTCAAACCAAACGCACCTGCATGATGGTTTTGCGAATCTTCCATAGCCTATATGTTTCTTCTTCATCATCCATGTCGTCTTAAAAATGTTTCACTTGATCTAGATTTAAGTAAAGTCTGGCTTTAATGATGTATTTTGCTTTTACGTACACAACATACAGGACGCACGTTTCCGTGTACCGACGCAGGGTGATGACGTAGTCAGGAAGCGGAGGGGCTAGAGTTTGAGAAAGATTTGGTATGCCTCAAACTCAAACTATGGCCTCAAATAGAGCAATATAACTCTCTATTTTCGAGGGCTCTGGCTTTAAAACAGAAGTTATCATATTATCAATGATATAAATCATTATCGCCATGAAGGAATCATCATTATGTTCATAACCATTCATTGTATTATTGCATTGAAGCAGTTTGGACCCCCCCTTTGCGGTCCGAACCAATGACTGCTCATACCCTCAGTTTCACAACAAACTGCAGGGTGGAGCTATTGCAGCTACAATGTAACTATTGAATAAAATCTACATCTACATGTAGCCTCTTCTATAATAAAAAAAAAAATGAAGCCAATATTTGTCATTTTGACATTGGGGGCTGTGGCGAGCTGTGGAGTGCTATCGATGGTACTGTACTTTGTTTTATCCGCAACGGTAACGTAATCCTTAATGGTAGCTACGTACTTGGGATGTGTACTGTGGTGGGGCTCTGACTGATTTTGTACGAGGCTTTATTTAACATCAGTAACACATTTGCTATACGTGACTCTTGCATTTTTATGTATGATATTTAAATGTATTGGTAAAAACACACATGTATGTCCACTAGTGGCTTTGCATAACACATCCGGCAAACTGCTCTCTGTCATCACATAAACTTGACACGTATACCAGCTAGGTAATGTACGATTAAACACCACACAGGGCAGTGTACTTTTAGTGTGTACTTCTCTGTGTCTTATTCACTTTATCCGTTAAATAATAGTACAAAGTTACATCTTACGTCTGGTGTTTCTTTGGTAACACTCCCCTCATCTGAATCCAGCTGATATCAGCTGATAGGCTTATCATCCTGAGACAAATAGCCTAACAGACGTCCAAGAGTTTTATAGCTTCAACACTTTGCCTTAAACCCCTGAAATGTGCTCATTTTGTATGGATTGTTTTGTGAACAGCAGGCTGAATTTTTTCCAGGTTCATTTTCAATTCTTGGACTTTTTTTCCTCCAGTATTCCACACCAGTTGTATTTTTTTTTTTTGCACATTTGTTTACTATTGTGTTAATGAGTTAGATTTCCCAGTAAATAATATGTAAATATAATATTGAAAAAGACCTTTTAGTCCAGATTTTCCAGATTTTTTTAACCATTCGTTAAAGCTGAGCCGTAAAGTATATGCGCAGTCCTCAAGAAACTTGCCAAAACATTACCTCCAAAACAGATCTGTTGACAGTCAATGATTCACTTTGCATGCAATGCCTTGTCTGGTGGTTTCACTGGTATGTCCTTATATTTATTTGGCAATGTCCCGGAGAGGTACATGGGAACTTTCAGAATGCTGTATGTGTGTGAAGAAAACAGCTTATTATTTTCAATTTCAAAACAACAGCGCTCTTGTTTTCTAAGACAATGATTGTTGGGGGTTTGCAGCTCAGACTCTGACTTAACTTTACGTCATGGTGGGATTTAGGAGGTTCTGAATGCTGATTCACTGATGTAAGTTTCGTTTTCATTCCAGTGTTTAGTTTCTTACATAATAATTTCTTCACACCGGCGCCCTTTCCCCTGCCACATGGAGCTAACCCCCTATTGGTCTAATCCTTTGCTTTTATAAGACGTCAAATTTCTTCATGAGTTTATGGTAATACTGTGGACTGTGGACTGCAGTGCGAGTGCATCACAGATGTGGATTTGTTAGTCAGCTGAAGAGAAGGACCTATTGGAGAATCAGGGCCTATCTTATGGGTTAATGATCACCTGCTCCCTTTATATGAGATCACTGGAACAAGTGCTCTCTCAGTACGGAGATTGTGGTCAGACAGAGAGGGTGGAGCTGAAACCAAGCAGGGTTTACTGATTTGATCGCTTTCTGGCTTCAGAGGAACCCTACTGAAGTGCAGTCATGCGCCTGATAGGGTCCACTGTCCTTTTCTCTGTCCTGCTGCAGGCTATGGTAAGAAGAAATTAGATAAGGATTAAGATTGAAACACGGTTTTTGTTGCAGGGCTCAAACAATGTCAGATTTTGTTGGACTGACTTGATCATTGGTCACAGGAAACTTGATGATTTTTGTATTTCTTAATTCCATTTATTTTTGTGTGTGAAGTTATTGTTGTGCAATGTGTTTGTATTGACTTTCACTCAGTACAGATTTAAATGGGCTTACTGTCTGACTCAGTAGCGATTAGAATATCTTGGTTGTAACTGCGTGAACATGATCCCTGATATCCATTACTAACCAAGCAGGATAAATGTGCATTTTGAAATTAAGCTCCCACTAATCAAGTCTTTCTTTTCACACCTCTTCTTTCCCCACAGTCTGCTCCAACAGAGGACTGGCAGAGGGCCACTTCTATCTACAACTTCTCAGCGACAGATATAGATGGCAATTTGGTTTCCCTGGAAAAATATAGGTAAATCTATAGTGACTTCAAAGTGTCTTCCTTGATTTGCTGCAGTGTCTCATTCGCCTACTGAAGTACAGTCACTTAAACAGTGTTTTATTGTCTCTGTGTTTCAGGGGTGATGTTGTCATCATCACCAATGTTGCCTCTAAATGAGGTAAAACCCCAGTAAACTACTCTCAATTTGCGGAAATGCACGCGAAGTACGTTGAGAGCGGTTTACGCATCCTTGGGTTCCCTTCTAACCAGTTTGGGAACCAGGTATGTAACACTAAGATGCAATACAGTGACAAGCCAGAGATTGTGTAAAAGGAGGCGAAAGCTAAAACAGTCGGAAGAGACCTTAGAGAGTGTTTTTCTTTTAAAAAAGATGGACGTGTTATAGCCAACTTTTGTTTTAGCAGCAGGTTCAGTACTTTTCAAACCAGAATGTTATGGGCATTATAAGCTGTTCTTACACACAAGGTGCTTAAGCAAGTTTAGGACTTAATTGGCGCAGACCAATCACATGATTCCTCTTCATTTTTGTTTTATTGTGAAGGAGCCTGGTACTGAAGCTCAGATCAAGCAGTTTGCTGGTTCCTACAATGTTCATTTTGACATGTTCAGTAAGATCGATGTGAACGGGGCCAGCGCTCATCCTTTGTGGAAGTGGCTGAAAGAGCAGCCCAACGGGAGAGGCTTCTTGGGAAAGTAAGTGGAGAACAAATGGGTGGCATGTATTTTGTTTTAGTCATACATAACTGCATTTGCTTTTATTAAATGAAATAAATTATAATAGCATTAACTCAGGGCTGTATTGGCTAACACGTGATTTGTTTTTATTCCTGCAGTAGCATCAAGTGGAATTTCACAAAGGTAAATATTTTTAATTGGTGATTTATGTGTTACATATAAATATTTAGACATCACCAGTGTTTGTAGAGCTTACATTAAATCATCTACTCCTTAATTCTTTTGCATCCTGGCTCAGTATGAGCTCTCTTTCTCTCTTTATACCAGTGCTCTTTGGCCCTTTATTTGCCCCTTGGGATAGATAAAATATTTTGAGTTGATTTGAATTGAATAACATGGTAAAGGAAAAAAGTGTATTAGTTTAGAAGTTAAAGAAAAATAACTCATGAGTCCATAAATGTCATATTATCATTATTTCACTTTATTGTTTTCCCTTGTCTTCTCTAGTTTTTGATCAACAGAGAGGGTCAGGTTGTGAAAAGATATGGACCCCTGGATGATCCAAGCGTAAGTACAAACACACTTCATTACCACAGAGAAATATTGTTTATATTTTTTTACTGCAGTATAACTCAGCTGTCTTTTTTATTATCTTCCTGAAACATAAAACATTGTGTGCACACTGCTAAACATGTCATAAATACAGATGACTTACAATGAAACAGACCTTTTGTAAAAACTGACCATATCTCTGGCCTATAGTTCACAAAAAGGGAACATTTTAATATTAATGCAGCTGTAACTGCATGCTGCTCTGTGTGTATACTTTAATATGAATGTATCTGTTTTTGTTTGTTATTTTGCAGGTGGTTGAAAAGGATCTCCCCAAATACTTAAATGTCTAATGGATGATTGACGCCTCACTTACTGAAAGCCTACTACATTACTTATGTCATCACCTGTTTATCTCCTCTCTCTGCCTCTCTGAGCACCAGTGAATATAGTTAGTCTTACCCCAGATCAGTGACGGTCTGCTCATAAACCCGCACAGCGGATAGAGCAGACCTGATGAAAATGGCGTGCAAACCTCCTGGGAGGACGACCAACCTACATTCACTTGGTTCTCAGGAGAGGTGGAGGAGGGATCTATTACAGCTTCTTGTAGAAGATTTGTGTGTGGTGTAGTTTTCTAAATAAAATGCACTAAGGTTTAATCTAATGTCTGTGATCTTCATTGTCTGTCCGACAAACATTACCTTTTTTTTTTTTTAAGTAATGTCATCATATTAAATTGATGTACTCAGAGAATAGATGTAGGTTGATTTCTGGTCCAAAGCCGTTGATCATGCTACACATTGGTGGAAAGTGACAGATAATCTATTCCTGTGCACTGAAAAATGAAAGTGTTTTGTGCTAGAAATCCACTCAAGATTGAGCACTGGGGCTTAAAATTAAACTGTGGGTGAATGTTCTTCTGGGTAGAAAATTTGTACAATATAATCTTGGCATTTGGACATCTAGCAACTCAAAACTTTGATGACAGCAAGATTTGACCAATATATTGCAGGAACTTAAATATGAAGTAGATGCTTATGAGTGCATGTAACACTCTTAATAGTGTATGAATGCCCTTAAATTGACATACACATGAAGACACTGATAAACTCTTAGGTTACTGATAGCTCACTTGACATATAGATTTAGGAAAATAAATTAAAAACAAAATACCTTTTTCTCTCAACTGAATTTGTCTAAGTGAAAAACTGTTTCTGATCGGTTAAGGTCAAAAGTCAAAATGAAGGCTAAGGGAATTAACATGAGGATCTGATTGCATTCATTGCTCTGTCAGTCAAAAGTGATTTGAACAACAAGCTATTTGTTTATGTAATTTTAGAAGCTTCCGCAAATTGTATTATTTGATTAGAGAAATGTATTAGAAGCCAATTTTGTAATTGCTGCTCTGATATGATAACAATAATCAAACAGTCTTGGTCTCTAGTGAAGAGTGCTCATCATGTAAAATCAGATTCCCAAGAAGTTTAACAAGAGGGGCTTTGGAAATGATTGAATGCATTATGGATGGTGCATTGTCAGCAAACAAATAATAATGAAGATTTTGGCACTGGATTAATGGGGGAATCCTCCTGAGTCACCCTTGTTTCATTTACATTGAAGTCATTTTTTCACACAGTAGTGTGTGATTAAGGTTCAGAGTTTAAAAGGTGAGAGGATAATAATATATATTTTTTACAATGACATAATTGATTCACCATCTCCCTGGCTGAAAACTTATTTTCTTTTTATGTAAAAAGTATTTAACCTGCCTTCCATTACTGCATCTCAGGGTGATGTGATTGATCTTCTTATAAATACCTGCGATTCATAATTGATGACTGACCGTCCTTTAAGCTTCACATTCAACAGCTCGTTAAGAAGTTGAAGGTGAGGTTGGGTTTCTATTTCAGAAACAAGTTATGTATTTCTTTTGCCGCAAAGAAAAAACTTGTTGATGCTACCTTCATGCCTTTGATTGATTATGGTGATGTTTTATGTATGTATGCATCCACTCATTGCCTTCACTCTCTGGACAACATTTATCATGGGGCTCTGAGGCTCATTACAGGGTTTAAATCTCTAACCCATCACTGCTCCCTGTATGCTCGAGTTGGCTGGACTGCATTGTCTATACCCATAGGCTACATCACTGGCATGTCCTTGTTTATAAGGCGATTCTTAACTTGCTTCCCTCATATTTATGAGATTTTATTCCTTTAAAAAATACTGGAAGCTACAGTCTCCGCTCTGTGACCCAGTCATAAAACTTGCTTTTGCTTTCAGTCCCCAGAGTGCGTCTTCAAATGGGTAAAAAGAGTTTTAGATATGCTGCTGCTCCTGCAGCCTGGAACCTGTTGCAGGAGAGCCTGGGTTTGAGTGAGCTTGTCTCTTTAACCCTCCTGTTATGTTAGTTTCTCTGGAACAGCAATAATGTTCCCGGGTCAATTTGACCCGGGGCATATTCAATTATCCAAAAATGTCAGAACCCCAAAAAATCCCAATACACATTTTTTTTTAAATCAAATTTTTAACTCCATTACAAACCATTTAAATCAAGATTTAGTCCATTGGTTTTCTTTAAATCTCACAGATCATGCTTCAATGGGGATAACTCACTCGTTTTTCATTAAAATTCAAGTTAAAACTGTTTTTAATGTACGTTGGAAAGCCCTAAATATAAATACAATAGTTTTACATGACATAGATTTTTGTTTATTTTATTTTAAATTTTGAAATATTTTTTTTATGGATTGATGTTGATAAATTAACATGACTCTTCTTCTGTCTCATGAAGAGATGCTGCATTTAGCTGGTTTGAAGGAATATATTGCCTAAAATAGACTTTAAAAACGGTCAGTTTTAACCCACAACATACAGTTGTCGTCATAAGTTTACATACCCTGGCAGAATTTATGTTTTTTTTGGATAGTTTCTGTTGTCTTTATGATTTAAAAAGAATAAACACAGTTTTTTGATAAAAATTTTGCTTCACCCAACCACTAACCATGAGTGAAAAAAAAGTTTTTCTGTTATCATTCATATTCTCTAAAAAATTGACAAAAAAATAGCAAATTCTGCAAGGGTATGTAAACTTATGAGCACAAATGTAACAGGAGGGTTATATGTTTTTAAAAGCAGACTTAAGGCTCTTGAGGAAGATGCTTCAGTTTGTAGATGCTTTGACTGAGGACTTTTGTTCTGAAACCCATGATATGTTGTAATGTTTTAGAATTATATTTGTCTGTAACTTTTCTGGAGATTTTTATTCTGAATGTGGTTTTCTCCTGGTTAAATAAAATAAAATGACTAAAAATAAAATTTGGGACATAAAAAAGTGAAATATATTACAAAGTGTCGTTGACTCACTGGACTGACTAAGAGTCCACCTAAAAGCAGTGGTGGGCAGTAATAAAGTAAAGGTACTTGAGTACAGTACTCAAGTACCTTTTTGTGAGTATCTGTACTTTACTTGAGTATTATTTTTTGGGGGGTACTTATTACTTTTACTCCACTACATTCAGAAGACAATTATTGTACTTTTTACTCCACTACATTTCTATCAATGCTCTAGTTACTCACTACTTTTGCTTTGAAGTCAGCTCATGAATTTCCTTCTCTTTTCTGAAATCTGATCCTTAAGACAGTAAAATGTGTTTGTGTAGTTCTGTTTGTCTCAGTGGTTTAGTCGTACCTGTATATCGTGCGTCTCCACTATTGAACGTGGAGCAAACACAGAGCACATTTCACTCAGATCAGGCAGTTCATTTAGAGGTGGTAATGATGGCTATAATTATCCACCTGAGCACCCATGTCCATATCTTCAGCCTGTGTTAGAGGTTTTTAAAATGAAGAATGACACGTATTGTTTGAAATAGTAACCTTGTTTCCCACTCAAATTCACAGTCCAACCTGAGAAAGTGTGTAACATAATGTACTGCTATGTATTCTTGACTGAGCTCTTGCTTTGTGAAAATACAAAGTTTTGAGATTTTTTAAAAAGTACTTTGAATACTGAAGTATTTTTAAAAGCAAGTACTTCAGTACTTTAACTCAAGTGATAATTTGACAGAGCAACTTTCAATTGCATTGGAGTAATATTTGACCTGGAGCATCTATACTTTGACTTAAGTAATGAAGCTGTGTACTTTGTCCACCACTGCCTAAAAGTAATACAACCACACAGACTATTAATTCAAGTCGACCTCCTTATGTGATTCAGAGCATCATCACACTGAACTCTCAGCTGCAGTTCTCTCAGCTTCCTGCAGAGGGAGCCACTCTGTCCAGCTCATAAGCAGGCAGCAGCAGAACGGGAGCAGCAGCCAGTGCAGTCGACCTGACAGGAGGAGCGGACTGTGCGCCGCCGTCGAGAGGAAACACCGCACAGATGAAGGGACCTTTGCGGATAACGATCATATATTCCTTCGTTTGATTATTGCTACTCATCAATCAACACATTCCTCACATCTCTTACACCGGTATCGCACATTTGCTGTGGGTCTTTGATTTGGAGGACTTGCCTGTTTTTCCTCCGGGAGGCTGAATGGAAGCCGAGGGAGCGGTCGGGCTGTCGGAGGCCGGGGACGGGAGCCCGCTATCCGGGGCCGCAGCATCCGATGATGGGGACACGGTGGTCGGTGTTAGCTACGGGATAGACGCCGCAGACATGGGTACTTCATCAGCCTTTTTTTTTATAAACCATACCATATCTACATGTTTCACATCATTCTCTTTATTTACATCAATTTACACCCAAGTGTATCCTCCAGCTCTCGTGACAAGAAAGTCCCGACTCATCTCTGCTAGCAAGGAATCAGTGAGCAGGCTAGGAGCTAACCGAGTAGAAGCAGGTAAAGTTAGGTGTTACAGCAGGTGTGGTGCTGGTTCACCTTTATTATACATTCATTCAGGTGCAGTCGTGACTAGTCAACAACACAAGAACAACAAACCATGGCTAGCAGATCAATATTGAAAGGGGAGTATGCAATCGATGTGTACATGATATCACTGGTCATATTTCTTATACTATGGGTTGACATTTAAAAACAAGGAGATAATTTCTCAGAGGCAATAAAAGAAGCCTCCTCCCAACTTCCTTTCCTAGCTGTAGGCAGCTGAAGGCAGAGCTATGACTGCCTCTTTCCTACTCACTGTAGAAACACATGAATGTCACCCATTCATGAGCTTCTACAGAAAGAAGAGGGTGTTCATTTGGATTAACCTGTGTGCCTTCATCCTGTGAGCTTGTTGCTTGTTGGAGCTAAATCTTCATTTGTGCAAAGAGGAGAGATGATGTAGGAAAAACCACATCTGCTGCCATGGTTGGTTTTAAATGAGTGAAATATATGACTGTTACATTTTAAATTTTTCTATTTTCAATTTTAAAGCTTGAACTGAAACATTCATACAAACATGGTACATTTTCTCAGTTATTATTTGGCTTGTCGTTTGGAAAGCCTATAGGAGTTAAAAGCTCCATTAAAGATGGACTGATGTACATCAGGGGCGTCAAACTCATTTCAGATCAGGGGCCACATACAGCCTGAGTTGATCTGAAGTGGGCCAGACCAGCAAAATCATAACATAATAACCTATAAATAACAACAACTCTAAATTTGTCCTTTTGTTTTAGTGCAAAAAAGTACAAGTACATTCTGAAAATGTTCACATTTAATGAACCATCTTTCTACAAAAACAGCTGTTGTATTTTTTGCCATGATGAGTCTCAAAGTGAGCTGAATATTTTACTCTTTAAGCCCTGAAACCTGCTGCGAACACACCAAACACACAGTTAACCCATTCACCTGACACCGAGTGTAATGTTTACTGCAAAAGAACAGATAGGTTACAATAATGAAGAAGGTAAAGTTGATTATTTTTGACCCCTCAGCTCCGGCAGGAACAGTTTGCTTGCTGGACAGTGTTGTATGCAGGGGTGTAGTGCTAATGTTAGTAGTTAGTAATGGCGCAGAATTGTGTATGGACCGTAGGGACGTGTCCCTACCAATTTTAAACGATGGCTGAAATGTCCCCACCAATATTAAGATTGAAGGGGAAAAAAATGTGCTTCAAGGGTTAAATCCTTTCCCACTTCAGCACCGCCTCCCAAATACATCTTTGAGACTGGGCTGTATTTTGATTGGCTTAGCTCCCTGTAGGCTGTTTCACCTGCAGGTTTCAGTGTTGATGGTGCACTCATGTCTGAGGATGTCGGCAGGCAAGACAGGAAAGATGGACATTAGAAGCTATTTCAACAAAGTGTTGGTCACCAGGGGAAAATAGTCCTCCCTCATAGGCAACCGCTAATGAATGCAAAACATTGTTTCTGTTGCAGTATGTCCTCACCAATGTTAAAATCAAACCTACGCCTTTGGTAGTTAGTGGATCATCTTATAGTGCTCTAAAAAGTCTTTATGAATCTCAACCAGATTATGCAAACAGCAAGTTATCTATTTTCTCACTTTGAGAAAAAAAGTCCCGGAGCACCATTCAGGGCGCTCCGTCAGCACTATGATTTTATGCGACCCCCAGAGGACAAATTTGAAATAGTAGTTACCTCTGGTGGGCCGGTTTTGGTCTGCGGCCCGCATGTTTGACACCCCTGGTGTACATGAAAATAGTCCTCTTTAGTTTGGTTTTTGTCTCTTAATGGTTAATGTAGAAATGTGTTGGAGTATCTTGTAGTACTATATGTCCTTACGAGATGTAATGTTTGATTTAGAAGAGGTTAAATAAAAAAAAGAAAAGCCAATGATGCTCATTCCATCAAAAACAGTGCAGTCATGTGTGTATGCAGTGATGCATTAACTAGGCTGTGGGTAGAGAATTTAGAGGTAGAATTTATACATATACAATGAGTAAGATAACCAGAAGAATATTTAATAATTTATTATTTATGATAATATGATGAAATTCCAGTCATTTGTATTACATTGGTTGTTATCTGTGTTTTTTTTATCCAAATGCTGAGCAGTTTTATATATTAGCTTGTCAAGTAAAATTGTCACAGAAGAAATACTGGACTTTGGTTTAACATGGATTGAATACAATTAAGTACAATCATGGCCATAAAGCAAAATGACTGCATCATTAATATAGAGATGGAACTTGCTGTAATTTAGATCAGGGGTTCCCAAACTTTTCGGCCCATGACCACCAAAATATAGATGCCAAAGACTTGTGATCTCTGCTGTCCCTCGTAGTGATTAAATGTAGCTTCATAGATAATTTAGCTAGTCTGCAGAAAAGTAGCCACCTACATGCACATGTGGCTGTGTCCTGTGCTGTTAGGTATAAACCGCTGCTACAGATGCTTTTGTTATTTAACTGTAAACTAACACTAAAGGAAGGCAGAAAACTAATGAAAAAAAATGTATTTGCAAGGTTTTATTTCTAAATGAATTACTTATGTTATATTTACAGTAATGGCAATATACGAAACTTTAGATTACTTAAGAAATAAAATGAAAAATCTTGCAACCCCCAATTAGTGTCTGGCAACCCCCCAGATGGTCCCGACCCCAACTTTGGACACCCCTGATTTAGATGACACAGTGTTATTTGAATAACTATGATATTTCACTGTTGTGTACAAGTGTGGATATGTCTTTAAATACATGTATGGATGTCTGCTAAATGCTGGCATTCGTCCCACAACAGTCGGTCATGCTGCGTTCACTGGACATGTTCACTGTACATCACTGTTGGGGGATTTTATGTTGTCCCTGGTTAGAAACCTGCTGACTTTGACAAGAATTCTGTACATCTACACCAAACAGGCGAATAAATCAAAGCACTGTCTGGTGACTCTACAGAGCTTAGCTGTAAAAATGGACATGCGGTGTCTCTGGCTTCAAATGATTTTTTCTAGCATGCCCCTGGGCTTGTGTCTCATGTATCTGGGGTACTTTCACAAATGTGTGCCTGCTCAGTCAGTGCACCCTCACATGCAATGGAAAACACAAATCCTGGGAGAGAGGGAGCAGAGTTTGCATGTGTAGATGAACGGCGTTAAACAGATGCATGTTGAGTATCCCTTCACTCTGTCAGGTGTGTCCAGGTATACAGACAGTAGTAGATGGGAGATCACCAAAATACTATGCTTAGAAGCAACAGAGGACAAGTCTTCACAGTCTGATGTGATAGGTGGAAGAACTGGAAACAATGTTAAATGTTTGAGCTCCGTCTTGTTATCCCTCTGACATCTGTATCCCTGTAACCTCATTTAACCCCACTTAAACTCATCTCAGTATTGGCTGATGCCGTAGGTCGAGTTGGTTTTCAACATTACTGAGAAGGAGTATTTCCATTACGGCCATCATTCATGCTGCATCGCCCTGATATGCTTTTGCACCAGCATTTTATGAGTGCTTAAGAAGTTAATTAGGAAAAAGCCAGCTTAGTCGATAACTCCCAAGAAGTCGTCCTTTGACACAAGCAAGGACTTATTCTGCTTCAGAAACTACCCGCTAATACACCGAGTATGATATACAAAAGACTTTACATTTTCTAATATAAACTCTTCTATACTCCTATATTTGATTCTGAACTTTAACCCATTATTGTGTGAAGTTGCAGGTCCAAATATAAGTATTCTGTGGTGTAGCACCTAGAAAAACAAGCTGCTATTGTTACATTTCTCTGATTTCAATTGTTACTGTTGGTTATTAACTTCAGGGGGATTTAGTACAGTTCAATCAGGAGAGACACACTTTGAAGATTAAATGTTATACATTACAACTTAATGAGTAATGAAACTTGATAGAAATCTTTGGCGTAAGGACTCTTTGGGGATAATTTTGTGAGCCTAGGATGTGTGAATTTTGCAGCAGAAGAAATCCCCCTAGAGTCCAGACACTGGTGGTGGTGGTTGATGAATTCCAGGATCTGAAGACTTGCGGAGACCAGGTGGAGATGGGGAGGTGGAGGGGTGCGCGCCATCAATGCAAGAAGGAACTAGCAGGAGAGAGAGAGACATTTTAAAAGACATCAGAAAGTTGATAGGCTGACAATTAGGGCGTGCCACTGAGCTATTGGGTGACAGCCGCCGCTGATTAACCAACGACAGCTCAGGAGCATGCAGCTGGAAGCGGATGAGCTATTGAATGAGGTAGAGGAGAGTTAAACAACTGCTGTGATTCCTTTATAGTCTTCCTGTCTGAACTTTCGCTAGAGCTACATCATGTAAAAAATACAAACAGTAATATATTACTTATGTGGCCTAAATGCATAATTGAAGGCCTGAAAACTTGAAACAAAACAAAAGAATATTATCATAGTGTTAGTTCATGTCAACATAAGAGATCAAGGTAAACACATCAGTTCCAAACTAAAGATGTTAAGAGGCACAAAAGTGCTCTATCGTATTTCCTATCACTGTTTGCATTAATGAGCCTCACAGATGCTTTGCTGCTCTGCGGGGCAATGTAGCATGTGAACCTGTCTAAATCTTTACACTCCACAAAGTCAGGTTATACAGTCATCCAATCGTATTTTTTATTGCTTATATAGTTGCGTGCATCTCTTTTGTTGGTGAAGCTAGTTTGTCCCAGAAGCCCTGCACAATTGAGAGGCAGGTGACACTCCCATACAACATCTGTGAAGGGGTTGTAAAGTGGTTGAGTCCATGATGATGGTGTGAAATAAGAGAATGAAATTGTTATCGATCAAAAGAAATGAACAGAAGTATCAGATGAAGTAGTCTTGGTTGATTCTCTGGAGCCAGCAGAATGCAGATGTTAATGTAACATGTCAGAGTGCTTGGTTTAGGAGTGGGCTAACATCAGATGTGCGTTTGTTTTGAAGCTTGCTGTGTGGCGCTCGGCTGCTGGGAATGTGTGAATACAGCGTTGTGTGGGTGTCACAGCTGGCTGAGTTAAATAGCAGCCTGAGTATGTAGTCCCATTCAGAGCCCCTTGTCTACAGCCAGTGGTAATTTGTCTGTATGGTCTTCTGACAGCATGACAGCATTAATCTCACTTATCTCCTCCCCACATACGTACTCAACTCCTCTCACCTTCAACCTTGGCTGTAGTCTCTCCTCTCTTCTCCTGAGTGAGCTACAACTCATCTTCACCTCCTCTTCCTCTCTCAGTGATTCCCCTGGCTCAGCCACTCATTTGTCAGTATCCATCAGACCTGTGCTCCCCGGTGTTTTTCTCCGGTCTCCCCTTTAGGCAGCTCCTGACAGAAGCGCTGACGGAAGCACAAAAGGTGGTTGCCTCCTGTGAAATTTATCATCCATTTGCTTCCTCCATATTTAACCTGCAAGGTCTCTCTCTCTCTCTCTCTCTCTCTCTCTCTCTCTCTCTCTCTCTCTCTCTCTCTCTCTCTCTCTCTCTCTCTCTCTCTCTCTCTCTCTCTCTCTCTCAAGTTCTCCCTTTTTGGCAGTGCGTGCCACTATCACTTTTTATCCGGGTGGCCTATTCACGGTGCATGTATAGGATTTTGACCTTCTGCCAAGTGATTTGATGTCATAGTATGATGACGCAGTTTAGTTACGTCTTACGCTGCTGATTTTCTCTGCAAGAGGGGGATGTGTGCTACAGCAGCTATTTTAAAAAGACACTACCAAGAGCAGACAGGAGCGTTGGGTTTGCTGCTGCCTGTCCTTGTGCTTGGCTGGGGGGGTTTCTCTTTTTGCTAAATGACCCCTGCTGGCAAACTGACAACGAGTCGATAGAAGAGATGGAGATGTTGACAGGGAGGAGAGACTCATTTTCCACGCTGCGTTTTCTTCTGTTGTGACTTTGCAGCTGGAAAAGGTTAAATGTGTCACGTGACTGCAGTGTCACACTGCCCTGGCTTCCCTCAAAGGGGAAGTAAGGCAAAGACCCACTGTTTTCAATTAAGAGAGTGACTGTGCCCACTGTGCAGCCTATTATTATTTCATACTGAGCACCTGGAGTATGAGTGCAGTCAGACAGGAGCACTAAGCTGTCATACCTTTCTGAACCACCCACAGAAGAATTACTGCAGATTATGTTCTACTAAGGATGCATTCAAGTGGTGCCTGCCTGGGGCTGTGGTAATTGCATCTATTCTTGTGTGTGTGATGGTTTCCTCCATGCTTACTTCCACATTACATTACATTTATTCAGATGAGGCTTATTAAAGCTGTCTGACAGCAGCAATGTTTATTCAACCAATAAAATGCAAGAATGATGTGAGCACATGAACTTTATGGAATTTGCTGAACAAGTTAAAGCCTGTGCTGTGAATAGCAGTTCAACATTTTTAACAGTCTCAAGAGCTTGTCCTTGTTCTGTTAAGGCTTTATGTTTGTGTTCCTGTTATAGCCTTAGATATGGAGAGACACCGAATCATGGTAGAGCTTTAACAGTTATATGATGTATCAGTTTGGCCACGACAACTCTAATAAACAATGTTACAGGCTCCTCCACCATCTCATTTCAAATACATTTGAGGGTGTTTCATTTTACTGGGTGTTTTATGTTTTGTGGTAATACAAATACCTTTGGGCAGCTGTGGCTCAGTGGGTAGAGTCAGTCTATCAATCAGAAGGTTGGTGGTTCAATCCCAGCTCCAGCAGTCACACGCTGAAGTGTCCTTGAGCAAGACACTGAATCCCAAATTGCTTCCGCTGTTGTTCAGCTGATGCAGCTGTGTGAATGTATACGAAGGTGATTATCTAATACTGATTGTCTCTTACTATAGCAGCCTCTACCATTAATGAGTGAATGTGGTGAGTGCTTTGAGTGGTCAGAAGACTAGAACAGTGCTATATAGTCCAAGCCCATTTACCATTTTTGGAAAATTGGTGTAACAAATCATGAACTTTGAAGCATGATTTTATACTATGGGGAGGAAATTAAAGCTGGGGTTGGTAGTCAGATTTAGATACACTTTTTGTTATACTGGTTAAAATGATCTTGATGTCCCGATGGCAATCAATATAATGTGTTCCTAAAAAAGAGGTAAAAAAAGCTACTATCTACAGCTGGAGTAAACCTGGGAAAACACCAACCAATCCCTGCCATCAGGAGCCAAATTATGAAACCAATCAAATCCCGTCCTGCCGTTCTGCCCGCCTCCTGAGCGTTCATTTTATGTTTGTTTGTGTTTTTAACTTTCACTATGATAATATTTTGGTGATTTCCTTCCGCTGAGTGAGACATGAGTTGACGTAGTGCAAAACACAGAGGATGTGCTGAGGACCGGTTTTGAATCAGTCACAATCATGCTTGTGCATTTGAGCGGGGGCGTCATTTTGGAGGAGCTCTGAGGTGAGGGGTTACATGGAGTCCTGAAGAAATGCTGCATTCAAATTCATGCTAGTTTTCCGTGACTACCAACCCTAGCTTTAATAATCAATTAATTCAGGCAATTATTAGGACAATTTCTATAACAGTGTTAACAGTTGCAAAAACAAAATATATTTGTTTATTTTCCTTATTAACTATCCTCATTGATTGCTTTTTGCACCCATGCACAGCAGCCTTTGAAATAAGGATACACATTCAGTTAAATACAGTCTAGTCTGCAAGAAAAAGGAAGAATGATGCTGAAGGGACTTTGACAATCAAGGTTTTATTTCCCTGCGTGTGTCAGTCAAACTCACTGTGGCCTGCATAAGTGAGGATGTTAGACTTGCTTCTCCTTTAGAGCCAAAAAATGTTTTTTACACAGATTTGTTGATCCACTCTCAACCTGGTGTAGTGAAGAATATTTAAATTATTTCAGGTACAAACTGACGTGCAATCAGTGTACTTGCAAATTCAATCATTTGCTAATGAAATGTAGAATCTCTTAGACCCTATATGCTTCCACAATCATGCTACAGCAGGGAGGTTTATGAGGAGGATGAAGAAGGTCCCAGTGGCGGAGTGCAATGTCAGACGCAGTCTTTTTTTTTCAAGGTATGCAACCTTGAAAATGAAATCAAATTGTAGTGTACATACTGTATCATCATCTGTAGGCTTATCTCCTTTGTGTAGCATATGGAAGCATATGGTTGGGGGAGAAATACAAGCATTTCAGTGCATCTGACTGAGCAGTATATGTGCAGGTGCATAAGCTGAGCTTATTGCTGATGTTATGCTTGGCACAGACATTTTATATACTTGAAAAAAGGGTGCAGTAGTTCCTCCGTGCTTAAGTCTGTAATCGTGGCCCCTTGATGTTCTTCAGTTTGTAACAGTTATGGGATTTCTGTTGAGCTTAAACTGTGACATGTCTTACTCCAGAATCCCTTGAGTGTATAATTATTGGTTTTCTTGTACACATTTTACTCCGTCTATGATCTCTGCATGCATGAAACGTCTTCTGTCTCCTTCATGTTTCCACATCCCGGAACCATCCACTAGAAAGGGCTTCTTTTTTTTCGTTACAGTTTGGAGCCAGATGAGCAGCTGCAGCTTGAATGTATATTACAAAAGACCAAGGCTGCTGTCCGTCTATCATTTCTGTGTGCATTCATCCAGGCATACAGTAGCTGTCAAAAGCATCTCTCTGAAACCACACACAGTGCAGCCTCATCAGAGATAGAGGAAGCTTTCTGTGTGTAAGGCGGTACATGATGGAGTTAAACCTGTAGAAATGCTTACCTGAGGTTGCAACACAACTGGGGTGGAAGATAAAGCATCATGGCAGACAGCGGACAGCGGAGAGCAGTCAGCGATTAAGAATTTGGCTAAGCTTTACTGGGAAAGATAATGACACAGCAAAGTGCAACATGTGTGGTGAAGACATTTCATGCTAGAGGAAGCATGTCCGATTTGACTTATTGTTTACTTCAACACGGCGTGAATTTTAGAGAGCACTGTATCCCATGTGCTGTGGTGTCCTGTTCACCACAACGCCCAGACACAGTAGCAACGTCGCGGCACACTCAGATGGGAAACACTGTTTAGCTTACATTTGTTTACAGTCAGGTAAATGAATCATGTCTACATATATTTCAAAAACATTTTGATTAGATGTGAGCACAGAGGACACCCTTCCATCCTTGTAGTGCAGGGTTAGTTATTTTCTTGATGATTTGTTGGTATCTGTAAAATGGAAAAAAGCAGATTACCCTCCTCTGAGTCACTTGTGGCTGCTCTCAGCAATAACATGAGCACACAGGAGGAGTCAGCCCAATCACCACCATGTTTGTTTATATTTTCACTCCACTTCCATGACTCCTCTCCTCTCCCCTCTTCTCCTCTCCTCTCCTCTCTCCTCTCCGCTCCGTAAAAGGTCCTTTTTTCTCCTGCCTGAGAGCTCTGACTGCATTTTGGGGATCAGCAGGGATCACTAAGCTCGGTTCTGATCTGGGAGCTCAGTAATGAAAAACATACTGAAATTGCATAAGAGTTTGAACACTTGTGTGTGTGTGTGTTTCATTTTGCCACAAGGACTGAGCTGTTTTTAGCTTTGCCCAGAGAACAGGGTGCTGCTGCTCCGGCCTGCCACTCTCTTCAGCAGCAGCAGGATCTCCCTGAGGGACTTCAGGACAAACACACTTTTGACATATCATCCCAGGAGGCAAATATATTGTTCCAGCAAATGTTCAGATATAAATATTGAAATATTTCCATTATAGAAACAAAAATTACAACATGTCTTCTCCTGATGTGAATGTGTACTGACTCAGTCTGCATGCTGACTCACACTGTGGGCAGGCATCATGTTCCCACAGTCTGGAGTTGCCGTTTTATTGACTTGTAGAGGTGTATGTGTGTGTGCGATCGGTCTGTGCTGTGTGTAAAAACCTGCTACTATCACCATGCTGTTGATTATATTCTGTCAGGACTTGGCCCAAGCAGCTAGACGCCTCTTCATTTATGACACCCAGTACTGAATCTCACTTTGAATTTCCATTTCAAAGTCCGCTGAGCTTTCAGGCTTCTCCAAAAAAAATGACTCTTTCATATCCACCTGGTCCATTAGTCGGATGCACAGTGTGAAATGAAGATGTAAGTGTCTCAGCCTTTACTCAATGGCAGGGAGGTTTAGACTGTAGTCATTGGCTGCTGTCTGTACGTGCCAAGACAGTAACTTAAGCAACTCTCTCTCTGTCAGTTTGAATATTGAAGAGATGGATTCAGAGGATGAAGGAAGATGGCAGACTTTTGTTGCATATTAAGGATATTTTAACATTTATCAGAAGATTTTTCAGCCAAAGTGTGGAGCATGTTTCATTTAATAACATAAACACCCTCCCTTGTTATAATCCAAGCTCTCAATATTTTAAAGAAAAAGATAAATTCTTCATAGCAGTTGGATTTTCAGCAGAGCAGACACCCAGTAACCCAGAAAAACAGACACACAGCGTCCTGACTTCAACCTGTCCTTGCATTGGAGCCATCTTATCCTGATAATCCAGACAGTCAGTCTAGTGACCTGCAGAGAATGCGATTGGGATTACGGGTAGTAAAGTAATACTGGCTGTGATTTAGCTGTCTTTGTGTTTAGGCGTCTGTCTGCTGTTGTTACATCAACAGAAGTTAAAAACATTTTGTCTGGGTAAACAGTCAACCCTGGCCAAGTGGAGAAATGGGAGTGAGTGAAAATAAACACAGGGTGTGGATTTACAGCCCTCAGCACTGGTTGAAGTCTGAGGAGTGATGCTTTGTCTGTGTTTATATGCTTAAAAGGCAAGGACAGTTATTGTTGTTGCTGGAGTTTGTCATTTGAAATAGCTTTAGATCAGCGTGTATGAAATAAAAGGAAAGCATATAAACAAACATATAAGGCTTTGTTTTTCTGTATTTATTAAAACATTTATCAGCTTTGTGACAAAGACGTCAGTTTAAGAAAATTTGTATTGTTATTTAACACCATGGGCTTGAATTTATTTGGTAAATGATAAATATTATAGAGCTGCAACAGCTAATTGAGCAAAGAAAGTTAAAAAAAAAAAGCCAAGTAATGAATCCTTTCAGTTGGCCAGATTCCTGAAAATGTCAAGCCGAAACAGAAGCTCATAAAATGTAAAGATTTGCTGGTTTTCTTGGTCAGCTATAATATTAAGTAAATAATCTGTCAGTTTTCAACAAAGCTGTTTTAAAACAGCACTTTTTGCTTTTTATATTGATGGAGTTTATTCACAATTGTCTGACAGTTTAGACTGAAGATTAATCAATTTCCTGTGAAAATAACTGTATGAAAAATGAGAATCATTGACAGTTGCAGCTTGAATCCTTCAGCTCACCTCCGGATCAACTGTACTGAAGCTACCTAAAAAATGTTTCTATTATATTTCTTGTTGTATTTTGTAATGAGAAATAATGATTGAATTAAGAAAAGTCTATTTAAGAAGCTGTAAGAATATTCTTAAGGAAATTATCTGTTTTCAAATGATCTTATTGAACTATTGGTTGCCTGAGTCCACCAGGCTCAACACTAAACAGAAGAGTCCAAGGCTTGATTTAAACTTGGACCTTAATCTTCAGCTCTCTTTACAACCATGGCTGCTTTGTTAAAGAGATGCGATCAAGCTTTTTTTAAATTTTGAGAACAAGTATTAAAGCTGCTGTTGGTAGTCACAGAGTAAACATCTGTTCAGAGAGAGGGACTTTGAATGTAAACACTATCCCTCCCAACCAGATTTTCTCTTAGCCCCGCAACACAGATCGGCGTGTGCAGTCATGATAGTGCCGGACTCATAACCAATCGGAGGACGTAGTAGGGGCTGCCCCTTAACCAATCAGGACAGAGGATTGGAGATTAGCTATGATTGGTCCGTCATAACAGGAACAAGGGGAATAATAACATTGCTTGATACAAAGGCACTGGAAAACACAGAGATTTCGCAATAGTCTCAAATTACTCCACTTACCGATGAGTACTGATGGGCATTATGACCTTTTCTCCAAACCCAGCAGAAAAAAAGTCCCGTTTTTTACACCATTCCTACCAACAGCAGCTTTAAGTTAAAATGTTGGATGTCAATGCTAAACATGGGCAAAGTTTCCAGATTGTGAGGTTTAATGTGTGTTGGAGTAGTCCCAGGATGAGGTTGAGGGCTGCTCTGGTCATCTTGCTCAAAAAGTCTCGAGATCCACACAAGATTTGCTCAATTCATGACATCACCAATTGGTGAATCTCCTCAAAGGAGCACAATGAAGTAACGCTTACCTTTTCTTTGCAGGTCAGATTTTGGATTCGAACATATTGCCATAATTCATCATTGTCATTAGGGTTGCAAAGGGGTGGAAATTTTCGGGTGAATTTTGGAAATATTCCAAATTGAAAACTTTCCATGAGAACTATGGAAATTTATTGGAATTTATGGGAATTAACTGGGAATTGAGGGTAATTCAATGAAAAGGTATCATAACCAAGCATAAATATTTGTTTTGTTATAAGCAGACATCCATCCAAAATAAAATTAAAACAGATTTATTTGTAAGTAGAACTTTTTCAAGTGTTAAATATTTTATTGAACAATTAATCATTTCATTGAAGAACAAAAACATGAATGTTGAGTTAAATATTACTCACCCCCCCTGACCCAACCAATTCAGAAATTAACAAAAATGCAATCCCAACAAAGTCCTGTTAAATAAATTCCCGTTAATTCCCATGGAAAGTTTCCAACTTTGAAAATTCCCAGAATTTTGCAACCCTATTTGTCACTCTAGATAGAGAAACACTGGTTAAATCAATGAGGACAACTTTGTAGCAAGGCAACAGTGGAGGAGGGTTCTAGAGTGCTTTGTTCTGGACTGCTTCAAAGTGCTCTAAATGATGTAAAGTTACTAACAAAGCTATCAGAGGGACAATATAATGCAAGAAAGTAATCATATTACCCTCTCTTTAAATTCATTTATTAAGCCTGAGGACCAAAGTGATCTGATCTACTTGCCACTTGTTCTGTTTTCTATGATATTATTGATATCTTTGTTGTTTGACAAAATAAGTAATTTCAGTGTTTTTGTTACAGGAAATTGTGATCTGCATTTTTCTCTATTTTCTGAGACTTTGGAGACCAATTGATAGATGATTTCATTAAAAAGAAGAAGCAACAGATAATCCCTAATGAACAGAATTACTGGCTACCCTGGAGTAATTCTCAATCTCCCTTAGTTAACACAGGGTCTTATCTTTGGAGGCAGGATTTGTTTGCCTGGATCCCGGCTGTGTTGTGCGTTGCTTATCATCTTGCTCCAAGCTAAATGTCTCTCAGGGATGCTTTTTGGAGCCAGCAGTAGGCAGGAAGCTTTTTATTAAGCTTGCTTGTTTGCCTGATGCCATTGATCATAATGGATGACTTGGCTTGGTGAAAAGCTGTCCTCTACGGCCCTTGCTTCCCCCGCACATATACAGTGTATGATCTGCACTGACAGCAGAGGACGGAGCAGCTTTCCCCCTCAGAGCACGCCGCTTTGTTCAGTAAATTAGAGGAATACTGAGGGGAAATGATTTTAAGGGAAGAGGTTGTGGATGTGTTGCCAAGTGTTTGCATTTTTTGAGCCGAATTCAGCCATACTTCCGACTGGAGTCTGAGTAGCTGGAATAGGCATGCACTTGCCTTTCTGTGTTTACATGCAGAAGCAGTAATGATAAGCTTTGAGTATTGCATTCTGCTTTAACTGGAAGGACCCTTTTAAAGGTTTTGGCATTGAGTTGGCTGCTTCTTAATTATCGGTTTTGCCTCCAAGAAGCGTAAAACTAATTGAGCTGGAAAAATCAATGTAGATGTTTTATTGATGTTCTTTTCACTTCACTTAGGGGCTGGATATTTGTGCACTGTAACATCTCGTCACACACACAACACACAGGGGCGTAGTAATGGGACCAAGTCATCCCATTGCTGTGCTAGTATGGGAGGCAGTAACAGGCGAGATGGTGCCAATGTTTAACCTAAGTGCCAGCAGGGCTGTCAACAGCTCTGTGTTTGTGTGCATGTATGTAAAAGTCCTGCTATGTGTTAATAATATATCTGTACATCAAGGCTATTCATATTATCTTTTTAATAATCAGGGATTAAATCTGTCTGGCTGTCTGTGACTATACAAGCTGATTTTTGCTGGCTGGAATGAACAACACAGTGCAGCTTTTGGGAATGCTTATATAACATCTCAGTCACAATAAAATACTTCACCGGAGCAAACTGCACAGAGCTTTGTGGGCATTTATGCACTTGAAAACCATCAGTGCAGTATGCCTTGTGATTTATGCTGCATTTATCCCATTCTCCGTGTTGATAAGTAGTTCTTCAAATTTCAGTCGGTTCACGTACTTTCAATTTGGAAAGTCAGGTTTAATGTTATCTGACAGTTTATTCATAGTGGGGTGCTGCTAAATAATAAAATATTGCTTTAGTTAACGGACCTGACTTGTTATATAAGGGATAATGTATGGTGAGCAGGTAGTTATGGGAAATAGAATCCAGAGACAAGCAGTGGCGGTTCTAGACCAATTTTACTGAGGGGGCCAGTCTGGGGCCAAGGGTGTTGTCAGAGGGACACATTCAACCCTGACAAAAGAGACTGAGAAGGGTGAGGACTGGCTGAGAACAAACTGGCAAAACATCAGTGCATCCCTTTATACTAGACATATATACTACTGTGTAGTAGATCAAAATGTAGACTGACAGCAGCTGTTTGGCTGTTTACACTCAACATGACTCCCTTAGCGCCCTGTTGGCCCCTCCCCAGAACCGCCACTGGAGACAAGGGTGAGACAAGACCCTGATGCAAAGCGAATTTATTTGACATGACTTGTGATCAGTTTGCCTCTGGCGTTGCTCATTTTAGTGAAAGTTAATCACCATCGCCAAGGGGTTTTGACCAATCAGAATCAAGCAACTTCCACAACTTGAAGATTTGTAAGAAAACATGGTGATAAAAATGGTTAAGTAACTTTTCAAACGATTCTAGGTCACTCTGTGTGGACAACATTTAATGAACCATGAACTATATTGCAAATTATATTCAAGCAAAAAGTTGATGAACAATGTGTTAATTAATAAAGCATTTCTTGAAATTAACAAAACATTGTTTAGCCACCTTGTTGATGACAAATATGACATCAAGTTGTAAAGTCGGGCACCAAAGTCTTGCCCACGTTTCCGATATGGTGGACTGACTTGAGCAGGCGTTACAGCATTTTCCAACTCGGAAACTCATTTTTACGATGTAAACATGAATGCAGCATTATACCTTGAGACGGAGCAGATAGCAGGGGGCCAATGATGCACAATTCTCTGTGCAATTAGTGGCTGAAATCCATTATTGGTTAATTCCAAGTATCCAAGGGTTTATTCTCAGCTGTTAGTCTGTACAGAAATAAGAGGTCTGAGCATCTCAGAAAACAAGTCTTGTACCCACAACAAAGAAAGACTGGGAGATCTTTATATGTGGTTGTTATGTGAACATCATGTCCTGAAGATTGACTCATAAATTCACCATCCATTCAGATGTACCCAATAAGGTCTTTTTCTTACCTCCACTTTCCATTCCGGGCTGTGGCCGGAGACGGAGGAGGCACACTGCCTGACTGGCTGGCTGGTATGCTCCTGGAAAAATAAACATCCTGGTTCTCCTAAGATTAAGGACTCTTGGCTGGAACGGTCTGATGACACTGATTTAGGATCAGTTTTTCTTCTCACGACCTAAACAGCAGCGTTCAATGTTTCATAACTTTGCAGTGTGAGGTTAACTTAGTCTGAGGTTCAGCTTGAATTAACATATTCTATAAAAGAAGATCCCCAGGGTGGGTGTGTGTGCGTGTGTGTGTGTGAACTTTCACATCCTGGACCAGAGAGAACAAATGACTCTCCCAACACTCATCTCATCCTCCTTCTGTGTCAGAGATCATTTTACAATCCCACAGACGGCCTTCACAAGGAAAGTACTGACACCAGAGATGATTGTATTTTATCTCAATACATACTCAGTACACCCCCGTGTTGATTTTCCGGCTCTTTAGAATTTAATGGACTTTCTCTATCTATAGGTCAGTTCAGATGCTCTTTAATACAATAAGCAAGCGCTGTTTTGTTTTGGCATAAAAAAAAAATTAACAGTCAATTGATTCCCGGAGCAGCATCACTTAGCCTCTGCCAATACAGCAAGCAGTCATCTCAAAGACTGCCTCTTACTTAGCTTATCCTCTGGGACTTTCCATTATTGATCAAATCTGGGTCAGACACAGCTGTCAATATAACATTGCAATGCTGTCAACACTTTGTGATCTAAACAAATAAGACACACTTAAGTCATTATTTGTTTTATGTCAATCTTGTTGTTTGGGTCTGCCGATTTGTTACGTGGATCTCCTGTTTGTTTATTTTGGTCAGTTTTTCTTGGATGTGTTTGACAGAGTGGATGCTTGTTGTCATTTATTGTTTGTGTGTCATACGAAGCCAGTTTTAGTAGACCTTTTTTGCTATCATGATCAATTATACTGTAACAATAGGGGCGAGAATCCCCAGATGTGTCACGAAAGGATAAGATATGATACAATACCATACAATACGATACGATACAATACAATACAATACAATACAATACAATACAATGCAATACAAAATATGTGGTATACAATTTGGGATTTTCCAAAGTGACTAATTTGCAAGTTGTTTAGATAGATATCTAAATTCAGACAAGTCAACAAGACAGACAACAGAAAAAAAACTCCCCAAAAAAGGCTACATTTAGCACAATGTATTGAAAACAGTTAAACACATGGTCACAGAGTGTGCGGGTAAACAATGTCAACAGATTCTCTGAGCGTGGCTAACATTAGCAGAGCTAGCACCACCAGCCTTCAGCTATTTGTTACATGCCTGTGCTGGTTACACATTGTGAGTTAACCAGACAGCTTACATGCAACTTTATATCTACTTTCTAAATAAAATTAAATATGCCAAACCGCTTATTAGCATCTGGCACAACCAGATGCCATCTGTCAGCTGTGCTTGTTTACAATTGGATAGTAGTCGTCATCAACCAGAGCTACTACTAGTGACAGGTGGTAGACGCAACATATGCTCGGCTTTTAAGGCTCACAACAATAAAATATTAATAGCTTGGTGTTGACCAGCGAGGGTGACCATGTTTAAGCGTGTAAACAACAAAGTGCACCATCTATACTCACAATAACAATGAAATAACAATCCTGTGATTCTGTGATAATCAATAATTTACAGGATAATCATATAATAACACAACACAGTGTCTGATAAACCAAAGACTTTGAAAAAAATTCCACAAAAGGGCATGATAATTGTATTTATTCACTTCCCTTTGTAGTGGTTCCACTCAAATTAACCAATGTACATGCATTTAGTCTGAAAATTAAATTGACAGAACTAACTGTCAAAAAGGCACATTTGAAACTAAACCTTATTCCTATTCTTATGCCTTGTACAAAGAGAGCACAGTTTACTAAAGTCAAATTCCTTGTGTGTTCAAGCATACTTGGCGAATAAAGCTGATTCTGATTCTGATTCTGATTCTGAAACTCATATTTTAGTGTAGGCATGATTATGTAAACCTGTTCACATTTTACACTTAAGCTTGAAAACCTATTACATTAATTTTTACATCAACATTATGACTGTACCTGTATCAGCTACAGCTGTATTTCCCACATTGGCAATGACATCATATGATTCTTTGGACAGCTTCCATTCCTCCATAGCTTTCAGTATAACTTCTACCAAATGAGCACTGGTGTAAGTCTCATGCATCCACTTAGTTTGGAGAACATAGGACTGCTTTTTCCACTTGTTGTTCCATCCAATAAATTGAGCATTAATTGTCACGCAGGACACTGTGGCCTGTGAAGTCCACCCATCTCTGGAATAGCATTCTCTGTCTTTCTTCCTTTTGGCTTCTGAGTGGCCAGCGCGTCTCTTAACTTCTCTTCACTTCCGTGTTATCCCACCATTCTTCTTCAGTCAGCTTCCTCTTTGATCTATTAACTTCATGTTACCCAGCCCTTCTGTGAGGAGTCATGAAGTAGTGAGGCAGTGAGTCAAATTGGCAGGGAAGTCTGTTCATAGCGCCAAATATCCAATTAAAACATCAATAACTATAACACGAGTCAGGAGGATGATACATGGCTGTACAGATTATTTCCCACCCTTCTAGTTATGTATTGCATGTTTGTTTATGAGGTACTGTACTATGTATTTCTGTCCTGCTGTGTTAAAGCCCTATTTAACAGCAACGTGAAAGGACATGTGGAAGGCAGCATCTGTCTGTTGATTCCAGGCACGTGCCTTGGTGATAAAAATGCTGGTTGACCTCAATTGAGGCACCATGGTAACAAGAGGGAGATAAAGTGTTCATGTGTGTTTTCGCGTTGCTGTATGGAATATAAACGTTAGTGGGACTAGTGTAAGTCCATCACAGTCCTAGACATATTATGATGAAGGATTTTCAAGTTTATTTGGAGAAGTTTATTTCATACATTCATATATATTTATGTGTGATTTTTCAGATTCCAGTTTCATTTGTTAAACGCAAAACCACAACATATTATAAAATGATTTCAATCTGTTGAATCAACTCCTTTCTCAGCCTCGGTTATCTGTTTTTTAAAAGGATCAGATATCAAGCAGGTGTAACAGATCCACTCTGACCTCTGAACAAACAGAAAGTCAGTCATTAAAAATACATTACACTCTTTCAACATTGATTAAACACAAATATTTTGATATCGTGTACCAAAAGGGATTCTAGTGGGAAGTTTTAAAACATGCCAGATATGTAGACAATGACGCACAAGACGTTATAAATATTTCCCTTTGATGGATTTGGTTTGAATGCTCTGGGGTTTGGCTAACTCACTTTGGGCTGAATTCTAAAATGATTAAGAGCAAGTAAGTCGGATAACTGGAGGGATTATATACAGTTTATTTTTCCCTTCAGATAAATAACTACCGATTCAACATCATAAACAGAGATTTAAAAAAAAAGTCATTAAAGTTTGCCCGAGCTTAGAGAGTATTTTGCTGCATTGGTTGGAGTTGTATAAACACTAAATTGAAACCTCTGCACTAATTGTTCCACGTATTGATTCAAATTTAATTTAATCAACAATACTTGCTCAATAAATCATCTGTCCTTACATACCTCAACTGTTTGGTGTACTCCTGTGGTGAAGCAGTGATGTGGATGACTCGTTTCATATGAACTGACAACAACTAGGCCTTCATCTGTGGTTAGCACTCTCACATGAACAGGTCAGAAGTGGTCTGATCATCATATAGATCCAGAGTCAAACATGAGGTTTGTTTGTGTGAAAATAACATAAATAAGTCAGTCTCCCTGCAGCCCCTGTGGCTACCAGCAGCTGGTAATGGACCACTCCATTTAGGGTGGTAAGAGTATAGGTCATTAAACCGACAAATAGCACCTCGACTAGGCAACAGTCTGAGCTAGGAGCTATTTATTTGGATGGGTCTATTTGTTGTTCCATCCCCTGAAGAGTTCTACCGTCTGCTGCTGCAGCAGGATGTTGCTGTATAACCTATTTTTTCTATTTCCTCATTTGAAAGGGACTTTATGCAGTCGAGGATGCAATCACGAGGGTACCACGTAAAGGAAAATGAAAGGATGTAAACTCTGATGACATGTTATCATGCCACACTCTTTTCCTATGTAGAGGCATATTGCTGCTATGATATATATGTGTATTCTAGGTAAATGGACTTGTACTTATATAGCACTTTTCTAGTCTTTCTGACCACTCAAAGCACTTTCACACTACTCCTCACATTCACTCATTCACACTACATTCACTCACTAATCGTAGAGGCTGCTATATTAAGGGACCATCAGTATTAGCTTATCTCACATGTACACATTCACACACCGCTGAACAACAGTGGGAGCAATTTGGGGTTCAGTGTCTTGCCCAAGGACACTTCTGCTTCATGTGACTGCTGGAGCTGGGATCGAACGGCCAACCTTCGGATTGATAGAC
The DNA here is from genome assembly GCF_009762535.1 of Notolabrus celidotus. Classification (NCBI taxonomy): domain Eukaryota; kingdom Metazoa; phylum Chordata; class Actinopteri; order Labriformes; family Labridae; genus Notolabrus; species Notolabrus celidotus. The sequence continues at coordinate 12,079,618 of NC_048273.1, read as the reverse complement.
GACCGACTCAGATGACATTCATTAGATTTGTTAACTGTGGAATACGGTTATTTATTTACTTCATTCTCTAATTTTTGTTACTATAATTTCCTTTTACCATATAAAATCAACCCTGAAGTGTTGAGTATATCACAGATATAATGAGTTCTTTTGACCCTCATTTCAAATTCTTTTTAAAGTTATTTTTTGGGGCTTTTTGCCTTTATTTTATAGGACAGCTGAAGAGAGACAGAAAATATGGGGAGTAGAGAGTGGGTGAAGACATGCAGGAAATAGTCGACCGGTCGGGAATCGAACCGGCAACCCCTGCGATGAGGACTGTAGCCTCTGTATGTGGGGCGCTTAGTCCACTAGGCCACCAGCGCCCCTCTCATCATCTTTTTGTCACATTCACTCACAATGTTAGCTTGTAATACTTGTAACAACAATATATTTCCGTCAGTATAACAAAATATAACTGCCTCTCAGATCGGCACAATCATAATCTGCTAAAATTTAAACATACGCTAGCTCTTATTTGAGTCTTTACACAAATTTCCTCTCCTCAGAACTGCCCCCATAATGTAATTTATTTATAGTGATGGTGACTGTGTCTGTGTTGGACGACAGTAGCTTAGTATCTCAGTCTTGAATTTGGAACCTAAGGGTGGCCACTTCAAGTCCTAGCATGAACCAAGGTTTGTAATTGGGTTGGTAGCTGGAGAGGTGGAGGTGGTAGTGGATTTTCTGGACACTGCTGATGTGCCCATGAGCACAAAAGGCACCAAACCCCCAATTGCTGGGGCGCTTGTCTGATGGTAGCCCCCCTCACTCTGACTTCTCTTCATTAGTGCATGTCCATAGGATCCTGTTTGTGCATGTTTGTGTAGCATGACCTAACACAAGAGTGAAACAATTGAATTGAATCCCCACAGGGATTAATTACGTATAACTTCTTCCTCTTATTCAATAGTGGCGAGGACAGGATTCTAGATGTTGACAATCCATGGATTCAAAAACAGATGTTTTCAGCATGGAAAACGTTCTGTATCTTCCACATAGAGAGTCTGCAGAGTAATAAGCTGTCTGAATTAAGTTAATGCTCAGAGTAACATCTAATGTGTAAGGTTTAATCCTGGCAAGTAACGATCAAACAGATCTCAGTGGCTTAATAACATTTTTTTGAAGGTCACAAAAGTTTGTGATCTTCAATATTTGGAGAAATTATAGCATAAACATAAACATAACATTTAGGTCAATAAGCATGTTGGTACAATCCACACTGCTGTCTAACTGTGCTGTGTGTGTCTCAGTCCTTAAATTATCATAGTTGTTGTTCACTGGAGTGGAGCGGGGAGAAATAAGCACATGCTTTGACACAAACATTCTGACTCATTCGCTGCACACACACACACACACACACACACACAGACACACACAGACACACACGCACGCACACACACGCACACACAAGCACACACAAGCACACACAAGCGCAAACACAGTGTTTTAAAACCTTTGGTCTCACTTAGTAGTCTCACACTGCCTCACACATACCTACAGATGCATACAGACTCTGAGGGCAGGTGCAGGCATGCAGGAATGTGATGTGGCTATAGGTTGCATTAACATACATGACACACACTCATAAACACAGAAACGTGTACACAGAAGAAAAAATGATCTGAAAATGCTAGAGGAGATTCTGGAAGAACTATACTATTAACATGCCCTCAAATGTGTGTTCCCAGAGACACAAATAAATAGACCCGCATGGTAAGAAGCAGAGAGAGCCTCCTCTTTAATTATCTGCATTGCAAACATTCCTCCACCAGCAGATTTTTTTTCCTCAGTTTTGATTCCCTGGATGTTCCAGCTTGCAGGAAGCGTTGCTGGGATTGCATTGGCACGCTTTGGCTTGCTCATCCTAGTGCAAATGTGTCGGTGTGTCTGTGTGCATGTGTGTGTGTGTGACAGAGGGAGAAAGACAGAGCAGGAGGAGGGGTGGCAAACAAGCTATTCTGTGGCTCAGTCACATGGGCATCCACGAGAGGCAGGCAGACAGGAGCACAGAGACAGAAAGGCTGGCTATCAGTTCAGCTGCGAATACAGAGTCAAGCTGTGGAGATGTTATCCTGCTCCTGAGTGACATTGGGTTATATAGGTTAGCTGTTTGTGTCTCACATGGCCAGGTAGACTGATTCCTTCTATTCAGGCTGGAGCCACAACATTCTCCATCCTCTCCTGTCAGCCTTACTTGGCTTGTTGTTCATTTTTAATAGTAAAGCAAGTAGAAGTCTGTCTTTTACACAGTTATGCGTGTCTGTCTTAGAGACATTTAATATTTTCTTTCAGTAGATGCTTTAAGAATGGTGTACTTCAATTAGCTTTACAATATCCTCGGTCAAGGTATTGTGCTTTCTGGCTCAATAGCATGGTCTCCTAATCATTTAATGAAGCCATAATTATCGCTATTAGGCTCTTTTGTGCTTTTCCTCCCATAACAAGAAGAAAGTGCAGCAGCATCAGACAATGGTCCCTTTTCACTGCACTCAATATGGCATATAATAGCAGGAGCAGCACAGGTGTAGTAGATGACATCAGTAATGTGTGAATAGAAAAGGATCTATTTCTGCATGTAACAGCAGCTCGCCTTTTTCATGACTAAGTGAAAGCAAACCTAGTTCTTCTCAGTTTTTAAAACAGCTAAGACTCAGTGTGTTGAAACAGAATGGGTAACTAATGATTAGTAACAGGGATTTAGGGGGTGTGTGACGTTGGTGGGGTGGACCTGTTGTAGGTAAAAGTAGAACTTTGGAAACTAAAAGAAAAGGGAGGTGAAAGAAACTTGTGATCTCTTCAAAGCATCTGCAAAATAAATATTATTTCATCTCATCTCAGATATCTACACACATTTATCCAAGCCTCTGGTTGCTGTTGTAAACATTTCCACCATCTCTCCATAAATTCTGCCATCTGTGCGGCTGACTGTGATTACGGTTATGAAGATAACAGAGATGGAATTAATCAGCCTCATTTTGGTTCTGTCTGAACCCTCCTCTCATCCCCTCTCCCTCTCTCTTCTCTCCTCAACTCTTTCATTTGCTCATTTTGTGTTCCCTCTCTCTCCTGCCCTCATGAGAGCCTTCTCTCCATTATTACATTCAGTGTTATACATCCATAATTATGCATCTATTCCAGGCCTTCCTGGTGAAAACAGTCCAATGATTGCCTGTCTGTGCTGCCTACATCCTGTTATTAGACTGAAGTTATTATCACAATATAGCAGCTGTAACACTGCTGTACTTCTGAGGTTTGTTAGATTGCTGTATGGTAATGTTTGCTGTTTACATTTCTGAGTCACACTTCAGCTTTGTATTGTTTTGTGCTGTAGTGTGTGTGCGTGTGTGTGTGTGTGGTAGTGTGTGTGTGTGTGTGTGTGTGTGTGTGTGTGTGTGTAGTTTTCTACTCCTACCAGCTTACCGCTGATTTTGCTTCGTTAGTTTGTATGGAAAAAGAAGGGTACTTTGACCAACATTGTGAAAGTCAACTCAAGGTGTAAACATACTTTCTTGACTCTTTAAGTCTTTGATGTAGTTTATATCCTATTTTTCCCATAGCTTTTCCTGGCCATGTCGCACCAGTTTTATGATCTTAATTTATTCAACAATGCTACACAAGATAAGGAAGCAGATGAGCCTATAGCTTGAACTAATCAGGTGATCAGACACAGGTGACACTAACGAGGTGCAATCAAAGTGAAGGGAAACACACAAGGACAGGAGGTAAAACCAAACCAGACACTCAGGGAACAAGAACTACAAAATGGAACAGGAAAAACAAGGCAAAGGACTACAAATATCACAGGAAGAACTATAAAGATACAAAACTTGACAGTTTTTTTCAGATTTTGTGCTAAAAGATGTAAAGAACATGAGAATAAGATAGAGTCAAATCGGGCTAAGCTGATATGCACCATGCGCTGTATAGGAGGCGTATACAACACAACATAAAGTTAAGCCAAAGGTGATTGTATGATGCAAACCAGTGGGCTAAGTGAAATGTAGATCTGATGATCAAAACTGAAGGGTTTCAAAATTCAGTCCACACAGATTAAAATAAACTAGTTCATGTTAATAGTCAATTTTCTTTTTAAATTTTGAACTAAGTTCATGGTACAAAAAAGTAACCTGGTCACCTTCATTTCTATTAGCTGCACCTGAATTATTTTTCAGTAGGTTTCTTTCCAACCCCAACGGGGTCAAGGCAGATGTCTGTCTAACATGAGCCTGGTTCTGTTCCAGGTTTCTGCCTGTTAAAAGGAAGTTTTTCCTTGCCACTGTAACTAGCTAAATACTGTGAGGTGCAATGCTCATGGTGGACTAAGATGAGATAAGAGCAAGTCATGTCAGTAAGAGGGGACTGGGTCGTATCCTGTCTTAATGTAGGGTCTTATGGTCTCGACCTGTTATGTTAGTAGAAGCGTCTTGAGATAACGATTGTTGTGATTTGGCGCTATACAAATAAAGATTGATTGATAGAGCCTCATATGCTTCAGGCCCCAACCCTCAATCATTGACATTATCTAAACTATATGAATTACTGTATTCTTCTAGAGAATCATAGACAGATATTAAGTGTAAAATACAAGAAAATCCCAATCAAACTAAGGAAAACATATGCTGCTTTCAAATCATAAAAACACACATATAACTCTTCAATCTGTCATCTGAGTATGTGGCTTTAACACCCCAATACTCAAGAAAAATCCCCCAAAATAACACTGAACATATAAACATTAGTAGTGAACTATTCCTCATTCTCAAAAATCTACACCTCTCTAAAATCATACAAGTGTTTAGCCGTTGGGATCTGTCCTGATTCGTTCTGAAAACTCCTTCAAATGTTCACAACAGCTGGCTTCACAGGTACCGCTTACTACTTCTGAATTGCTGGCAGCATAAGCCATGTCTTTCGAGGGCTGTAAATCTGACTTTGACTGCCATAAAACACAGCTCTCTGTAACTCTCTATACCTCTCGGATCCTCCCGTAACATAAGTGCTCGTTCACTGTCTCCAAATGGAACTACGCTCACGATCCTGTTCATGAGTTTCAAACTGAGCTTTTCAGTTTACCAGTGTGTTCAAATAACATGTTCATTTTAGCATGTTCCCACACAACACTGTTTATACTATATAAATCCTCTTCAGGGTAAGATGAATATGTTCAATGTGTCTAATATCATCCATAAGCAAGGAGTGTAAACCTCATGGTGGCACCAAAGGAAAACTCAGGTCATCTCAGAAGCCAGCAGTATTCATCATGTGGCATGGATACCCTTTAAACTATTTTCATCAAACCGTCTGGACCACAGAGTCAGAAAACCTGACCTTCAGACGGCCTGTTGACATCTCCAGTACCACGCTAGGATTAAAAAAAGCCTCAAACACTAAAGGGTCTCTCTGTCCTTGTAGCTGACATGATTATTTTCCCCGTGGCTCCTCTAGCTGACAGTCTCCCTGTTTGACACTGTTATTACATAACGGTCCACTGCTGGGTCCACCCTTTGGGATTCATCTTTGTCACACAGAGCCCTAATGATGCTGAGTAACGGAGCCTCTCTGTCTCAGGGTGACTAACAGCCATCTCTGTCTCTTTTCTCTGTTTCTCTCGCCCTCTCTCTCAGACGCTGCTGCAAAGAAAGCCTTCATCACAGAGGTGAGCCTGCCATCTGTCCCTGTGATCGTGTGATCTGTCGCGCTGCTCTTTGTGTTTTCTTTTTGATCTCCTACATTAAAAACTGCTAGTTGTTTGGATTCAACCAGACACTAATGAAACCACTACAAAGGTTTGATCAGAGGGTGTTGTGCAATTCATATTTGGGTCACTTAATATTTGATGACAATCTTCCTCCCTTGTTTCAGACTGTCACAACACTTAGTAGAGTCAACAGAACAGTGGGAAATGTGACCATGCAGTATTTATATTAGTGTTTAAAGTGTATAAACATATCACTGAGTGTGCTTTGTCTGTATCAGACTGCTTTGTTCTAATGATCTTAATCCTCCTAATTTGGTTAATCCCATCCATCTGGTACAGCAGCTACTGTACTGTATGTCAAAAACATTTAGAAGTGATGTAAAAAATAGTTTCATTTGTATCTGCACAGTTTTAATTCCACTTAAATGACAAATTGAACCATTAACTAAATAAACCGTTTTCAGCTTTGCATTCCTTAACCCTCCTATTATCCTTTGGGTCAATTGGACCCCATTGTTTAGCGTCTCTAAATTGTTGACTAAAATATTTTTTTTTGCTTCATATTTCATGGCTTTTCTTAATTTAAAGGGAACAATTAGGGAAACGTAAAATTAAAATGTTGATATGTTCCAATTTCCTGTAAAAAAAAATGTACACATCGGTGTTCCTTGGGGTCAATTTGACTCCAGGCTGTTTTAGCTGTATATAACATAAGAAATATCAACATTTTACACACATTTGTTTAGGTTGTTTTGGATGATATTGAGGTCACTAGAACCAAGGACACCTCTGCATGTGACTGCAGGAGCTGGGATTGAACTGCCAACCTTTAGATTGAGATATAATATTTCCAGCCACTGTATCTCTAAAGACATTCAATGATGAGTCCTGTGAAAACATAGAAAAAAGACAGGGTTGACGAGAGCATGACAGACTCGCACCAGTTAGATTTTCTGTTTTACAAATAAAGTCCTTCTAAATGCTTTAAATTGTGTTTATGCTTAAAATATATTTTATTTAAAGGGCTATTAATATATATGTTGTAAGATATGCTTATTTTTACTTTTTTCCTTCTTTTAATTATTTCACTTCCTTAATTTTAATTGCTAATAACTTTTTAATAATTTATATTTTATAGGCACATTTTTCTTGCATTGTCTACTTTGCTACTGTGACACTTGAATTTCCCCGTTGTGGGAGGAGTAAAGAACTATCTTATCTTATCTTATCTTATCTTATTTAGGTAGGGAACAAAGAAACATAAAAGTACCTAACACAAACCTGGGTAACAATCAGTTTCTGGAGGTTTAATTTGCTGGGGTCAAATTGACCCCAAGGATAAAAGATGTTAGTAAATTTGAGGTTAACAGGAGGGTTAAAAGAAAGCATCACATTAGGTTAAATAGCAGACGTTGCCATAAGACATCATGCTCTGCACACTTTGAGTTCAAGTGATGTAAGAAATATAGTCCCTCTCTTTAGCAAAGATGAATTATGTTTTCATTTTGCTTTCTCAGTGAAAGTCAACCTTTAGTTATAGCTTGAAAATGCTCCCAGGATACAGTCTGTGTTATTTAAATATGCAGTTTTACTGAGCAGGTGCAAATCCTCCAGTCCCCATAATGCAATTCTCTTTCAATCTCTCTCCCCAGATGCCCTCATCCTCAGGCCAGCCCGGTCAGGGGAAGAAAATTGGTCACAGAGGAGTGGATGCATCAGGGGAAACAACTTACAAGAAGGTACTGCAGACAGCACACACCCTGTTTTTTTTTTTTTTCTTGGCTCTAACTTTGCACAAAAATGAGATGCACATAATTCAGATGCAGATTAAATGGTAGAACTCTGATGGATTGCTTTTTTTTCAAGATGGCCTTTTCCTACTCAGACTCATTGTGACCGCTGTAGTAAAGGCCGGGCACGTATTCCTCTCACTGTATCCTCCTCTGTCCCCGTCCCTCCCCCCTCTCTCTGCAGACCACATCCTCAGCCTTGAAAGGTGCCATTCAGCTGGGCATTGGTTACACGGTTGGCAACCTGAGCTCGAAGCCTGAGAGAGATGTGTTAATGCAAGACTTCTACGTGGTGGAAAGCATCTTCTTCCCCAGGTCTGTGCTGTAGTTGATGCAGTTTATTTACAATGCTTTCAGTATACGGTACAATGTTAATAATTGCAGCTGACTGGTTGTTTTGAAGGCTTCATGTTACTGTCTTCTCATCTTTTGTGCTCTTTATGTTTTTCTTTACTACAGCGAAGGCAGCAACCTCACTCCAGCCCACCATTTTCCTGACTTCCGCTTCAAAACATACGCTCCCGTGGCCTTCCGCTACTTCAGAGAACTGTTTGGCATCAGGCCAGACGACTACCTGGTAAGGATTTAGCTCAATCACTTGCTCCTGGCTGTGTCTAAATTTAATATTGTAGACTCTCAATTCATTGGTCTAAAATATTCTGAAGGGAATTACCAGATTAGAACAATTTAGTACAAAGTGAGAAAGTCGAAATGAATGGACAAAGACAATGAAACAGAAGATATTTGAAGCCACAGAAAAAGAGCAAATAGAGTTGAGATGCATGTGAAGGAGGGCAAAAACAAGCTTAGGGAGTCATACAACAGCACAAGAGAGGGAAGAGGGGAGGACAGAAGATGGTAGAAGAGAAGGAGAGGAGGTCTGCAGCTTGTCATTCCACATCAGCAAGAGGACCTCGAGGCTGCATGATTCACCGCTCTGCTCTGAGCAGTCTTGCAGAATATACATACAGGGCATAGTCAGTGATTCTGTGTGTTCCATGTGCACATATTCTTTAGTTCATCCGCCATCCGACCGCGTGGAAAAATCACACCCAGGCTTGTTTCTGCCGGTCTGTGATCAGACATCATCACATGTCCATGCAGGATATTTCATAACACCTGTCAACTCGCTAAGCATGCATGACACATCACATGTATTAGTAGAAGTACAGTTTGTGCTCCTGAAGTTCTTCACATATTTCCACAAAACATTCAGTATGTCCACCTTTCAATATGTTATGCACAAAGGGCTTATTGACATGTCTGGAGCATCTTTGTCCGGGACTGGGCCACTATATGTTGTAATTCATCCCTTCATTTGAAACCTTGTTTTTTGGGTTTCACAAGGACTTTAAGAAGGAAACACTATTCCTTTAAACCAATGTGCCAGTCATAAAGTAACAAGACTAAACTGTGACTCTGTGAGAGCTGCCATGAACTCCAAATAGCACACAAACTACGTCAAATCTTTGAAAGACCCAGCGGTGAACCGGGTAGAGCAGCACCTCGTATATCTGAGTCCTTTCCGCAGCAGCCCTGGATCAGGTCCTTTGCTGTTTGTAATCCCCACTCTGCGTATTCTGTCAGCCTTAAGCTGTCTCTATCCAACAAAGCAGGAATACCAGTTTTATTTGTAGAATATCGGAACCCATCTGAAAACGATAGAGCTGCTGGGAGCGACAGCCAACATTTTGGGACGACGGGTATACGTCAGTGATAAAAGACTTCCATCCAATACTTTATTATATGTATGTTGCCTTTGTATACAGTGTTATTTGAGAAGGTGCAGTTGAAAGATGACATTTTAGAGTGTACTTGTATAAATCATATTCATTAATTAAAGCTAAATTGACATTAGATGGAAGCTGATTTGTTCTGAGATTGCTTTACAGTGGATTCTCATTTTTTGCTCTCCACACAGACTGTTCGTGCATACTGCAGATTCCCACTGAAATGCTAGTAGACTCTACAAGTCATACTACAGACTGATACTGGACACTTACAGTATCTAAATATGGTCACCCGCCCACAGATTGTGCATTTTTAAGAAAAGAGAAATAGTATCTGGATTGAAAAAAAGCAAATGCTTTGTATCCTCATTCAGAGAACAGACCTTGCTCAAGTGCCCGGGTTTAATCCTGTGACCTTGGTATGGAAGGTTGGTCAGATGCCCCCCTCCCAGTTGATGCTGCTAAGCTGGTGTGAACAGTGTTAGTCTCTCTAGGCTCCCTGCCATTACACCTCAGTAAGTCAGAGTTTATTAGTCACTTTACCGTCAGATAGATGCAGATTCATTTTCTTAAGAATGACCAATCACTTGCTGGCGTGTGTAGAGCAAGCAGCAACCTCTAGTCTAAAAAATATGAGTCCAATCTGGAAGTGCTAAAAACTGCAGTTCATCGATCTGCTTGAGGCTGTCTCCAGAAGTACCGGAAACCACATACACACCAATTGAAAAAAGCCGATCTTTACAGCAGAAATAAACACGTTTACAGCCTGGTACAAAAGACGAGTGTAGTCTGGATAGCTCATTTCTCGATTGGCACACACTGTGAGGGGGGTGAATTTTTTTCAAATGCGGCGATTTCGAAGATATTAAGATTACAAGTCTTCCAATGAGAGGCACAGCTGACTTGATTGACAGGCGGGAACACTGTAGCTGTTGGCTAGAAGGCTCAAAGCCCGCCTCTTTATGTCACAATCGTCTTTACAGCAGCAATATGGCTGCCGCCGACGATTGGCCTCAAAACAGCGCTTCAGAAACAGATGGGTGATGCCACGGATACTACGTCCATATTTTATACAGTCCATGGTCTAGAGATATCTAACTTATGTGAAAGGATTAACTGCAATAATCTTCTTTGCAACGGTCCAGAGATAACAATAAAGAAAAGCAAACATGAAGCTGTAATGAAACAGCTCAAAAGGCAAACTCTCACGTGTGTCCTAAAATCATCAAATTCCTTACCTGACTTTTTCACACATCCATGGTCATTTAATTACATCTACTAAACAACTTCTGCTATCTGTTGTCAAAAATAACAAGAACATCCTTTCACATGCCACTTTCTGAATGTTGCACTTTTCAGTCAGTCCCACCTTTTTAACATTTCCCAAGAGTTCCTTCATCTTAGAAGGTCTAGAATAAAATGTCAGGTTCCTCAGAGGGGAATGAAAAGTGAGCCATTAACAGAGGGTAGAAGGTGGCAGCTTCACAGTTCTCAACAATGATGTCTGTCATGGCTTGCTTTTAAGCTGCCAAGATAAAGGGTGAGAACGGGCTAATAAGCTGAGGTAATCATCATTCAAGGAGAAGTCAGATATGTGTATGAACAAAGCTGCGGTTTCAAAGCGCTCATTAATTGACAGCTAAATTAGTCGATTTTAGCTTCCCACAACATGAACTACAATCCTTCCTCGCTCTTTGTTCCTCTGTCACTCAGCATCCTTATCTACTGTCAACCATCATTTACCATCAGCCCTTCAAATTCTGCTCGGATTTGTACTCAAATGTTTGCATGCCTTTATTTAAATCACCAGTGTGTTGGATCTTATTGTCAATACTGCAGTGAACTAACCATTTTAATTCTGATTGATTAGTGTTGTGGTTTTATTGAAGGAATCATTGCATTGTGTGTACATGTTTTGAGAAGTTCATCAGTAAATGATATCAAGGTAGATGACGGATTTAAATTAAAGAACAAGATTTACCTTTATGCTCCGAAGCTGCTCTTAATAACAGCCACCCTGTCAGCATTCACCGTCATAAACTGTCTTTTAATTACACAGAATCACTTAGCTCTGACAGTCTGACAGTAACTCAGCTGCTATCTTTTTACTCATAGAAATAGAGCAGTGTACAAACATTATGATGGCATCATTTGCTTCTCAGCCAATCCTCAAAGTCACCTTTACCTCACAGAACAACAAACGTTACTGGCATTAGAGCCTATCAAATGTCTCAACCAGCTGAAACTCCATTAGTTACTTGATAGTCAAAATGAAAACCTCTGCAAGTCACTGCCTTTACCTTTCTAACGCTCTCTTTGCACTAAAAGACGAATATATTGTATGACCGCTGTGGTTGAATTGAGTGTTACTGAAGTCACAACAGAGCATGAGCTGATCAGATAGATTTTCAGGCTGTTTTGAGGAAATACATTTTGAGGTTGATTTGCTGTTGTGTGGTTTTTACAAGCGGCAACCTCCGGTCTCAAAATATGAAGCCCATGGGGGAAGTGTTATAAACTGCAGTTCATTGGGCGTCCACTTGAGACTGGCTGCAGAAACACCGGAAACCACATACACACCAGTTGAAAAAAGCAGTAATAATAAACATGTTTACAGCCTGGTTCAAAAAACGGATTCGGTCTGAATAGCTAATTTCTCTATCGGCACACATTGTACGGGGGGTGAATGTTTTTATTATAACGCAACAGATCAGAAGATATTCAGATTACAAGCTTTGCACATTTAAGGACTGAATTTGCAGCCTGAATATTAGAGCTCCTGTCTCTTTTTGACCCACCCCCTTTAGTCCACTGCCCTCTGATTGCTCAGCTCCTAGAAACCCTGAGCTTAGCTTCATCCTTACACTTATTAAGTAACATAATATATGGACCCTCTTTCTTGCACTAAACAGAAGTCCATGCTTGTTCACCACCAGTGTAGAACTATGCTATGAAGGTTGTTTAGGATGTGTGTTGGATTGTGGATTTGGTCTATGATTCACCACCTGATCCCTATAGCACAGACCCTGGCTTCAAGAACTAGCACGAGATGACAGCACCTATATATTAAGATTACGAGTTTTGCCCATTTAAGGACATGACTGACTTAACTAACAGGCGGGAACACTGTAGCTGTTGGCGAGGAGGCTCAAAGCCCCCCTCTTTACCTCTCACTAGCTCGACAGAAGTTAGGTTGAGTTCAGCATTTCCAATATGGCACCCGCCGACGATTGGCTTCAAAACAGCGCTTCAGGAACAGATGGATGACGTCATGGATACTACGTCCATTAATTATACAGTCTGCAAGTTTTCATTATTAAAGATTTCAATAGGGATAGAGCAAAAGAATACAAAATTAAAACTTTTGTGAAATCCACATAAGCCGTAGGAAATCTGTTAAATTGGCTCAGTTAATAGCTGATAATTAATAGCTGGGGATTTTAACCATGAAAATTAATAAATATTGAGGTGTAGAGATAAAAGACCTGAATGAGTAGACTTCCCTACTCGATACAAGCCTAGATTACATTAGCCAGATTAAAATAACAACCATTTCTCCTAACTTTCATCTGTGTAGATGGAATGTGGTTTTTGTATGCACTATATAGGTTTCAGTAAGTATTTGTGGTTCTGCTCTGTTATTTAATTTCCTTGTCCATCAAGAGCCAAGTATTGAGAGAAATGCAATGATTAATCAATACAGTACTCTTTAAAACTGTTAGAAAAAAGGATGTGAGAGGATTTTTTTTTCTCCAAGTAGTTCTCTTAAATGGTGCAGTAACTTTTTCTCTTAATGAAATAGTTAAATATTGACTTTCATATTAGTATTATTTAAAACAAAACAGTCCAATCTAGAACGGAGCATTCCTCTGTTAATTCATGTGGTTGTGTGTGTGTTTCTTTGTGTGTACCTGCAGTATTCTCTATGTAATGAGCCGCTGATCGAGCTGTCCAACCCTGGAGCGAGTGGCTCCGTCTTCTACCTAACAAAGGACGACGAGTTCATCATCAAGACTGTGATGCATAAGGAGGCCGAGTTCTTACAAAAACTGCTGCCTGGATACTACATGGTGAGTGTGTCTGTGATATAACTGCAAATCAGAGCACCACGACAAATAAATAGAAATTCACTTTTTCTCCATTCCTGTTATCAAGCTGCATATTCATATTTTAAAGAAGCTGATTTTCACACATTGTACAAAGGGAGGAGAAGCCTGTCAGTGCTCATGTATCACTGCACACATGCATCACTCACACTTTCATTTAAATGCCAACCTCCCTGATGTTCTTATTAATGTCATATTTTTAGATCTCATGTTTATGTAAGACCCTTGATATCTCCCCTCTGAGCGTGACAACCTTTTTTATATAAAGCAGACATAACAGCTCTATGATCTCTGACTGAAACCTCAGGCCATGCGGTTTCATAAGAGACTGGCCGGTTTCACCAGTGCCCCCCACTCAAGGCTCACTGTGAACCAACTCAACCAGCAACAGCTCCATGTATGTCCATGCTACTAGTCTAGCCTCTGAGGGTTCACGGCCTCCAGCCTTGTGTTTATTCATGTGGCGACAGCCGCGGCCAAAAGACCACTGCAGGAATTCATTTTGGGACGTTCAAGGCTCTGCATCTACTGCGACCTTTTCCAGTGGTTTGGTGGTGCTCACAGGTTTCCTTAGTTTGAGAAGATGAGTTAAAGAAAGGTGAGAAGAGTCAGGTTCATGTGAGAGGCAGTAGCCAGAGAGAAGAAGGGATGGGCTGAGGAAAATAGACGCAATAGCATATTTAGATAAAAACTGTATAGTTGATGGATGCAGTTTTATTGACTAGGCCATATGAGAAAAATATGGTTAAACAATAAATAAAGGGACTGCTGAATCCACTCCACTAAATTGGCACCAGCTTATCTGACAGGAGCTGCTAACTAGCATTAGCTTCATCTGACTAGAAAACTGATGGTGATGGTGGTGCGATGTGTTATATTCAAGCGGCAACCTCCGGCTGCGAGAATTGAAGTCAATGCGGGAGTGTTCATACCTGCAGTTCCTCGAGTGTCCGCTTGAGGCTTGCTCCAGAAGTACAAGAAACCACATACACACAAATTCAAAAAAGCCGATCTTTACAGCAGAAATAAACATGTTTGATTTTGTTTCCTTTAATGTAAATTTGTGTATGTATATATATATATATATATATATATCTGTGCGGTGTCCTTGAGTGCCGAGAAAGGCGCCTTTAAATAAAATGTATTATTATTATTATTATTATGATTACAGTCTGGTACAAAAAATGGGTGTAGTCTGGATAGTTCATTTCTGGATCGGCACACACTGTACGGGGGGTGAATTTTTTTTGTAATGTGGCGATTTCAAAGATAGTAATATTACCAGTTTTCCATTATGAGAGGCACAGCTGACTTGATTGGCTGTCAGGAACACTGTAGTTGTTGGCTAGGAGGCTCAAAGCCTGCCTCTTTACCTCACACTAGCTCGACAGCAGTTAAGTTGACTTCAGCATTTCCAATATGACTCCAATATGATACTAAGCCAATTATTTATACAGGCTATGGTTGTATTGCAATAATGATGTAATTCAAATGTATTGCCATATAAACATCCACACCTCTGCAGAAATGTGCTGGAAGATGCAGGATTTATTTTTTTTTATTTTTTTTTTAAAGGTATATTTTTGGGTTTTCTTGTCTTTATTGATAGGACAGCTGAAGAGAGACAGGAAATGTGGGGAGTAGACAGTGGGGGGAAGATATGCAGTAAATGGTCGACTGTCCGGGAGTGGAACCGGCGACCTCTGCGACGAGAACTATAGCCTCTGTACACGGGGCGCTTAGACCACTAGGCCACCAGCACCCAGGAAGATGCAGGATTTTGATCTCACTGTGGAGTCATGCTTCCTCCTGCCTGCTGTGTGTGTGTGTGTGTCTGCTCCACCCTCCGTCACAACCACCATACCACTAACTTATCATTCACAGGTCGGCAATAACTGACGTTCCGTGAAGTCCTTTAACCATCTCATATATATGCAAACCACAGAGAGCAGAGGAGAGAGCAATGTCACCTGGTACATTCATGTTTTCTATGAGTCCTGACCTTTGGACTGGTGATAGAGAGCTGTGCACCGCTGCACAGTGATTGAAGCTATAACATGTCCAAAATAACAAAATGATAAATCTCAGAGCACATTCTCTTGCAGATTACACTTCTAATGTATTTTTGACAACGATTCTTTGATTCACATTATTTTGAAACACAAAAAAGCACTGAATTCAGCCAAAAGTGTTTGAGTTGTACATCTGTATTTCTAGCAGACAGCATGCAGGCGGTCATTGGTTCAGCTCTTCATGTCTTCCACAGCTGACTGGCTGATGCTAGTGGGCTGGCTGAGGAGTCTGGCTCTAGGCAGCATACAGATCATAGTGATGTAATCAACTCCACTGCTGCCACTTCTCTCCTCTCTGTTTATTAGCACCTCTAATATACGCCCAGTCCCCCCCCTGTCATGTTTCCTAATGTCTTATCACTCTCCCTGCTGCTATGACACTCTCACTGTAATTTATTTTTCCTTTATCTCTCGCTCTGCCGCCTGTTTTAATCCACTCTTTATACAGCCTGTCTTCCATGTTCATATTTGCTCTTTATCCCTCTCTCCACTCCCTCCTCTCCCTCACGTGTCCATGTTGTTGGCTTGTCACAGCTCTGCCCTCTTAACATTGACAGAAGGGTTGTGTGTGTGGCTGAGGGCAGAGGATGCTCTCTCTCTCTCTCTCTCTTTCTCTCTCTCTCTCTCTCTCTCTCTCTCTCTCTATATATATATATATATGGTTTCTGAAGGTCATTGCTAGAGCCTTTTCAGCCACACTCTCATTTCCTTCCTCTCTCTGTTTCTTTTCTTCTCTTCTCTGAGTCATTTGTTCTCCTGGATGCTGTGTATTATCTCTATATGGATCACAGCTCTCTCTCTCTCTCTCTCTCTCTCTCTCTCTCTCTCTCTCTCTCTCTCTCTCTCTCTCTCTCTCTCTGTCTCGCTCTCTCTCTCTCTCTCTCTCTCTCTCATTTTTCTAATGGGACTGAGCTGGCCCAGCTCCCAACATCAAAGCAGGTTTTTAACTAAGCACCAGCCCAACTAACCTCATTTGTGAGGATTGACTGATAAATGTTCAGCACAGATTTGTAGGTCTTAGATTGAGCAAAAAAAACGACACGAAAAAAACTATAGTGTGAGTATCTACTATAGTGTAAAGTCAGTATGTGTATCATAGTAAGGATAAGTCCACTTTGAAATATTTGTCAGTCCTTTTTGTGTTAATCCACTCAATCATCACTATCATCGTTCTCTCTCTCTCTTATTCTCCTCTCTCCCTCTTTCCAACCCCAACTCGGTCGAGGCAGATGTCTGTCTAACATGAGTCTGGTTCTGCTCCAGGTTTCTGCTTGTCAGAAGGAGGTTTTTCCTCGCTGTAACTAGCTAAATACTGTGAGGTGCAGTGCTCATGGTGGATTAAGATGAGATAAGACTGAGTGGTCCCGTCTTGATGTTGGGTCTCTGTTAATAATTTAACATAGAGTACGGTTTAGACCTGCTGTGTTTGTAAAAGTGTCTTAAGATAAAGTTTGTTGTGATTTGGTGATATACAAATAAAGATTGATTGTTTGATAATCCACTTGGCAGAAAGTTGTTTCTAAATTACGTGACTGAAAGACTTTGTCTCAACGTTACTATATTATTTTTTATAGCACTCCATTCCTTCAGGCTCTCAGTATGTTGCCAATACTGTATTATGTATGTTGCTTATACGTCATGCTAAATTATCATGGTCTTGAGTTAATCATCAGATATTTTGAGGTCTGTTATTGGACTGCATCAAAGTAACATGCAGTACTGAAAAATGAAGCCAATGCACAAGTGAAAAAAACTGCAGTTAAATAATAATAATAATTGATAATTTATTGTATTTTTATTTTTCATTTATAAGAACCATGCATATTAATTAACATTTCTGTAAGTATGCCAGAGTTAGCTGAAAGGCTAGCCTCCATCTGTGGTCCCTTGCTAAATGTTAAGAATATGCTCCCTAAGAAGAACAAAATTAAACAAAAAAAGTAGAGGAGAAAACATAATTATTAAAAAAAAAAAGAAAAGAAAGAAGAAAAGAAAACACATTACAGTACAAGTAACACCTTACAATTAAAAATGACCAAAAACAACACAAAGAGATAACATGATAATCTTAGAGAAAGTGGCCATGGACATAAGATACATGGAACATGTAAGACAAGCAGGAAGCAGCAATAAGGAAATGTTAAGAAATACATGGAACGGGCACAGACTTAACCTAATGGTTAAGTTGCGCGCCCATGTAGCAGGCTGCCAAGGGTTTGATTCCAGTCTGCGGCCCTTTTAGCATGTCATTCCCCCACTCTCTCCCGGTTTCCGACACTATCCACTGTCCTCTCCACTATCAATAAAGGTAAAAGCCAAAAAAAACAAACTTAAAAAAAAAGAAGAGAAAAAAAGAAATACATAGAACATGCAAGACATGAATAAAAAAACAGAAAACAAAAACAAAGCATTCTAGGCAAACAACAAGCAGCATCAGTTTAATATTTATAAAGGCATCCATGTAGGAATATACAGAAGCATATGACCTAAGAGGCAAGGCATGCATAAGCACATTAAGCAGCGTTAAACAGGTCTTAATAAAAACATGCAGAGGCATGCAGACACAACAGGACATCGTAAGACTTATATAGCGCTTTTCTAGATACTCAAAGACGCTTGACATGATGTGCAAAACAGACGAAGGTATAAGATACAGAGAGACAGATCAGAGATAGGAGGGAGTAGAGGTCACGTGTTGTAGGCTTTTTTGAAGAGGTAGGTTTTGAGGGGGTTTTTTAAGTTATGATTTTGGGCATTTTCACCTTTATTGGATGAGAAAGCTGGAGAGATACAGGAAACGTCGGGAGTAGAGAGTGTGGGAAGACATGCAGGGAATAGTAGAGTCTTGGGGTCGGACTTGCAAGCGTAACCCCTGTATTTGGAGCGCGCTTTGACCTCAAGGCCAACAGTGCCCCATTGAGTTGATTTTTAAAGGAGAGTTCCTTGAGTGTCCACTTGAGCCTGGTGCCAAAAGCCAAAGAAAGTGCAGAAGAGCCCATGTTTCAATAAAAAAAACAACAGTCCTTTCAAATCACACTGACATGAACTAATTTACAACAAATTGAAAATATGTACTATAACTTATGAACAGCTGTATCATGGGAAATCTCCCTAAATTAGGAGGATTAAATACATTTGTGGTATCATGTCTTCTCTTTTCTCTCCCTGTATCATTTTTCCATCTCCAGAACCTGAACCAGAACCCTCGCACTTTGCTGCCCAAGTTTTTCGGCCTGTACTGCGTTCAGTCGGGTGGGAAGAACATCCGCGTGGTGGTGATGAACAACGTCCTCCCTCGTGCAGTTCGCATGCACCTCAAATACGACCTGAAGGGCTCCACCTACAAGAGGCGAGCGTCCAAGAAGGAAAGAGAAAAGGCCAGGCCAACTTTCAAAGACCTGGACTTCATGCAAGACCTGCAGGACGGACTGATGCTGGACCAAGACACTTACAACGCTCTGGTCAAGACCCTACAGAGAGACTGCCTGGTGAGTTAGATCCATTACTGCTGCTGAATTTGAACAGTTCACGTGGTGACTATCTGTTTTCTTGTTGATCCAACTACAAAAGAGTCGACTTGTAAGGAGCGAAAACAAGCTTAGGGGGAGATGGCTAAATTGGTTCACTGATTCACTGAAGGAGGATCCACATAAAAGCCTGATCCAGAGTCTCCAGAGGGCTCCAATGAGAGAGAGAGGCAGTAACAGCTGGAGGAAAGGTAGAAGAAAAGATATAGCTATGTCATTTAGAAACACTGCAAGGGAAGGAGGTGGATTAAAAGTCATAGAGTTAAAAAGTCCACATAAGGAAATGGAAAAGAGTGGGGAAAAACTGCATGCTTATGGTGTCCTGATTAATAATAGAGGAACAGGAATGGGGGGAGGTGGGAGTGAAGGAGGCAGAGAAAGAAAAAGCTATTTATGAGAGTGTTTGGCGTTCCCAGGATCCCTCATAAATTAAAGGTTTGTTACGAGCGAGAGGTTTAACAAGGTGTCTGGCCTGGTAGAAGGCCTATTCTTGGCCTGTAAATCACCACCTCAGGTTTACTTTAGTGGTGCGTGTGCTCGGCAGGGAGTGTGTGTGTACACACTGGCTATCATATACATTTTTAATAAACATGTGCGTGCTTGTGCATCACTGTGTGTAGCTCAGTGTCTCCGAGCTTGAATCTTAATCAATAGTATAATGCTTCTTGTTCCTTCTGGTGTGATACACTTTGGATAAAAGCTTCCACTGAGAGTTTCTTCATCATAAGCCGGTCAATCACTGCACGCTCACACTCGTCTCTTTGTGTCCTTTCCCCAGGTGCTGGAAAGCTTCAAGATCATGGACTATAGTCTGCTGCTTGGGGTTCACAACATGGACCAGGCAGAGAGGGAGAGGCAGATGGAGGGCTCCCAGGGCGGCAGTGATGAAAAGAGGCCCATAGCCCAGCAGAAGGCCCTGTACTCCACAGCCATGGAGTCCATCCAGGGAGGAGCCGCCTGCGGAGGGTCCATCGATACTGAAGACACGTGAGTTTAGCCAGAGAGGCTAGAGGCTGATGGCAAACTGGCTGGGTGATAGATGTGACTGCTGGCACATGAGGAAGGAAAGAGTGCATGGCTAGACTGCACTTAATGCCTTAGTGGGTTATAAATTAACGATGATAGACTTTTATTAAATTGCACTTCTTCCGTTGACCTTCAGTGTCTCTAAAGAAACTCTTTCCCAAACTTTTCTGTTGAATAGTTTCCACACTCTTTACCCTTTCACACTTTTATCCGTCACTTTTGGTTCTCCAGCATCAACCAGTACTGAGAATAATTCCTGACACCTATAACAAGTGCTTCATCTGACACTTGAGCTTAGTCTGTTGCTTTGGTTTAAAAACTTCCACACTATATCTCATTACAATCACAATATCTTCATTTTTTTTTCAACATTTTGACCTCTACAGAATCTAAGTCTCAGATTTTCAGTATAATAAGGAAAACATATGTTTCAGTGGATAAGAATATAATTTATTGTTTGATTCTTGTAGATTTTTTTTTATTGAAAACGTGTAAACATATGAATGCATATAATAAGATTGTAGTTTGAAGAAACTGTTCTATCAAACAATGGTTGAAAAAAAAAAAAACTTCAACCCCCCTCCCTTCATTAGACACTTTTTACTGTGAATCGCAAGCTGGGAGTGTTGGCTGTACATCAAGCGTTCCCATACTTTTCACCAAGACCTCCAAAATGGGGGTTGCAGTAGCTCAGTCCATAGGGACTTGACTTGGGAACCGAAGGGTCGCCAGTTCGAGTCCCAGTATGGATGAAGCGGACAAGTGGACTCGTGGCTGGAAAGGTGCTGGTTCACTTGCCCGGGCACTGCCAATGTGCCCTTGAGCAAGGCACCGAACCCCCAACTGCTTGGTGTGTGCTGGTTGATGGCAGCATCCTCACTCTGACATATCTCCCTAAGTGCATGTCCACTGCATGTGTGTGCATTGTATGTATATACCAAAAACTGTACGTGGAGCATGACCGAAAAATAACACGAGTGAAAAAAAATTGAATTTCCCCCTGGGGATTAATAAAGGGGATTCTTCTTCTTCTTAAAATAATGGTGCCAGAGATCCCAGCTGTTACTTGGGGTGGTTAAACATTATTACCCAGCTCTCTTACTGATCTTCCAGCTGTGTAAGATACATGATTCTGATTGGTCAAAACCCCTTGACAACGGTTATTAACTTTCACTAACATGAGCAATCCCAGAGGCAAACTGATCACACGTCATGTCAAATAAATCCACGGAAAAGAATTCCGGCACATTTTGCTTCTGCTTGTTGACACCATAGACAGTAAGGTGAGGGAAATGCTAAGCATCAATTTGACTAAGGATTGGCCTAGTGGTCTAAGTGTGCGCCCCATATACAGAGGCTACAGTCCTCATTGCAGCGGTCGCAGGTTTGACTCCCTGCCTCTATCATTCACTGTATGTCTATCCCCACTCTCTGCTCCCCACATTTCCTGCCTCTGTCCAGGTTTCCTATCCAATAAAGGCAAAAATGCCCAAAAACATAACTAAAAACAAAAAAGCAATGTCGCTAAAACGTTAGTTTGGTTCCTTACAGATAGATAAATAGAACCGCTTAGGGATTCTATTTCCATAATGTTCTGCTAACCATACATTTGCCCTTGCTTAACAGCCACGGACAAGCGCTAATAGACAAATTCATAAACAGACATTAAAGGCAATAAAAAATGACAGCCGAACAACCATAGTTTTATTTCATAGAAATTTAGAAAGGCCGACAGCAGAATGCAAGTAATCTTAATGTTTAGCCTGTATCCATGATAGGATGTACAGGTTATGAATTGCATTTAATCACTGTCTTTATTTATATTTTTATGATAATGGATAAAATATGCAATTTTAAATATTCAAAAAATTAAACATTTTTGGAAGAAACACTCTTTTGGAAGGCATCTCGCACCTTGCCACTTTGGGAACCACTGCTGTACACGGTAATAGGAAATGTACTGAATTCTACATTTTATAATGTAGCCTAGCGTCTTTTACATTACATGTCAGACTCACTCACTCACACCACTTCATACACTGATGACAGAGGCTGCTGTATAAAGCCCTCATCAGTATGCAGTTTAACGTCCAGTGTCTTGCCCAAGGACACTTCAGCATGTTGACTGCAGGACCCAACCTTGATATTGAGAGATGACTGACTACCACTGAGCCACAGCCTCCCCTTTAATCCAGCTTCACACACTACAGGACAAACCTTTGAGTCTTTTTTTTTCACCTCTCATTTTAGGATGGGCGGCATCCCTGCTGTGAACGGAAGAGGAGAGAGACTTCTTCTCTTCGTCGGAATCATCGACATCTTGCAATCCTACAGGTGATCATCACAGGGTTTATATCACAACATCAAATATTTCAGTCTCACAGGATGTAGATAGAGTTCTAATAGCTCTCTGCACATACTGTTAAGCCCCACCCTCCTAGAAAGCACATGTTAGCTTCTCAGCCTATAGGCACGTTGCCTATTTTTGCATATGATCCTAATATATAAGAGACGTTTGACATCATTGTGTTAAACTGGGATTTACTTTCTCTCCTCAGGCTAATCAAGAAACTGGAGCACACGTGGAAGGCCCTGGTTCATGATGGGGTGAGCTTTTAATAGGTTTTTATCAAGAGACACAGCCAGTTGATGTAGGGCCCAACATACACATTAAGGGTCACATTTTACACTATATATCTTATATAAGCTGTACTATTGTAGTTGTAGTGGATTCCAGACCTTACAAAGAGATGCTTTCAGCCTTTTCCATTTAATCTCTGTCTGTGAGGATGAGCTTCAAGGCCAGAAAACTTCATTGTGTTGAAGAGCAGCCTGTCTTTCTGTGTATTCTTTCAATTTGTTTCATCTTTTACCCGTCTGTTTCATTCTCTTTCAACCTGTACTGATAAATCTGTTATTGTGGTAAGTCCTCTGTATGTCAGAGTTATTGAAAGCACAGCCAGAAGTTGAACAGTGATGTCTGTGGGTGTTTTTATGAGATGAAGCTCACAAGAAATCACTTTAGGGAGAGGCACAGATCATTCAAAAGAGAAGTAAATGATTATCACAAGACACCGCAGTCTTTAATGGAGCTTAAAATAAAGGCTGTACATCCAATTTAACCTCTTCCTAATAGTTTCCTGTTATAACTATGACGATCAGCTATTACTGTATTGACTCTTCTTCACAGACAATAGTGTCATCTTACAGTTTGAGCGGTATAGAGATGCAGTGTTCAAATAAACTCTCATAGCATGGAAAATCAATAATTTTGCCTCTATAAAAAAATGACCTGACTTGAAATGATTGATTGGATAATAATGATAATAATCTTTACTTATATAGCACTTTTCAAAAGAAAACTAAAAGACAATAAAAGAGAGGAAGACAATGACTAAAAGTTTAAGGAAAAAAACTGCAGGGAGGTGACAGCAAAAATAAATGACAGAAACGAAGATACAAATGTAAGATAAAATATTTATACAATTAAAAGATCAGAAATATAAAATATTAAAGATATAAAATATTAAAAAATGATAAAAAAAAAAAAACTGCCAGTAATACTGCCTGAAAAATAATAAAACATCTGGATTAAAACCTGCTCCGGTGACATATCCTCTTAAAGTACATACGTAAAACAAACAAGTGAATAAAGTACACAATATGGACAAAAATATTCGGCCACACCTGTTAGTTATCAAATTCAGGCGTTTCAATCAGGCACCTTATCTTCAATGAAGGGCAATCTTAATGTTTCATCACACCAAGACACTTTAGATAATGCTATGCTTCCAACTCTGTGGGAACAGTTTGGGAAAAGCCATTTTCTATTCCAACATGACTGTGCCCTAGTGCACAAAGCAAGGACTATAAAGACATGAT
Organism: Notolabrus celidotus; assembly: GCF_009762535.1. NCBI lineage: Eukaryota > Metazoa > Chordata > Actinopteri > Labriformes > Labridae > Notolabrus > Notolabrus celidotus. The sequence continues at coordinate 12,055,745 of NC_048273.1, read as the reverse complement.
TTGATGAGTTTGAAGTGGAAACATTTGACTGGCCTGAATAGAGCCCTGACCTCAACCCAATCGAGCACCTTTGGGATGAACTGGAACGGAGATTGCGAGCCAGGCTTTCTCATCCAACATTAGTGCCTGACCTCATAAATGCGCTACAGAACGAATGGAAGCTGTTAAATATCAGCAAAAGGGGGATCAACTCCATATTAAAGTATATGTATTTAGCTATAATGACACAACAGTCGCTGTTGGAGTTATGGTCAGGCATCTGAATATTTTTGTCCATGTAGTGTATTTATTTATTTAAGTTATATTTTTGGCCTTTTTTTGCCTTTATTTTATAGGACAGCTGAAGAGAGACAGGAAATATGGGGAGTAGAGAGTGGGGGAAGACATGCAGGAAATGGTCGGCTGGCCGGGAATCGAACCGGGGACCCCTGCGACGAGGACTGTAGCCTCTGTATGTGGGGCGCTAAGACTGCTAGGCCACCAGCGCCCCGTGTAGTGTATTTTTACGTACCAGTAGTTCAATTTACATTTCCAGTTTAGGCAGATGACTGTGTAACATGAGTCTGGTTCTGCTCAACGTTTCTGCCTGTTAAAACAAAGTTTTTCCTCGCCGCTGTAACTGCGAAGTGCAATGCTCATGGTGGATTAAGATGAGATAAGACTGAGTCCTGTCTTAAGAGGGGACTGGATCTTATCCTGTCTTGGTGTTGGGTCTCTGTTAATAATTTAACAGAGTACAGTCTAGACCTGCTATGTTTGTAAAAGTGTCTTGAGATAGCGTTTGTTGTGTTTTGGCGCTGTACAACTAAAGATTGATTGATTGATTGATTGATTGATTGGTAACAGGCAAACAATGACCAGTGAATACAAATAATAACAATTACAACTCATACAAAAATAAAATTGGGCATTTAAAGGGTCATTGGTAGCGGGGAAATTACTTTTGAGGTATAGTCCTGCATCTTGGCAAACTTCACCAGCAGCCAGATGGAAGCACTGTGAACTCTTTTGACAGCGCGGAGCCAAAGCCAGCTTATCTGCATGACCTGAGCATTGAAGATTGACATCTCATACAGAGTCACCCTTAATATTTAATGCTGTGTGGTGCCATGTCTAATATGAGGTCACAGTTTGTGTTGCATTGATTTGACTAGTTTAGAAAGCGTTTCAGATTTCCACACAGTCGTAGTGTAGCAGAGACGTCTCATATTCTCCTTTGTTTCTCCTACAATAAGAACTCGCTGTCTTACAACTGTGACTTATTAAGGAGACAATTTCATGCACACTCTCAGTAGGGATACAAACGCCCACAGCATGTCCACTCTGTCTCCTCCAGATCTCTTGAAGGCTTTTCACTCTTCATCATCAGCAGATAGTCCACAAGACAGAATTAGTCCTCAGTACTTCCCCCACCCCTCCTTTCACTCGCTCAGCTCTCCCAATCTCACACTTATGATGTATGTGGGAGGGCAAGCAGCCTCATAACAACCTCCTGTGCGTCAGTGTTGCTGCTGATGATGGGTCCTGCTTACTCCCTTTTTGCATCAGCGTTACATACAGTCGTCTCAGATTGGTGGATGACTCCAAAGATGTTACTCATAGTGAAGCCCAGTGATGCTGAAGCAAATGAGCTAAAAATAACTGCGCTGCCATCCTCTATCTCTACCTCCCTCTTTTTATCTAAACCAAACACCAAGTGTCACCTGTCAGTCTGTTGCTACATTAATAATGGAGAGCCTGTCTGTGGCCCTGTGTGTCTATTTCTGTTCCTTTGTTTGTATGTGTTATTCCGCCTGCTGGTGTGACCCGGAGAAACAAAAAAAAAAGCACTGAACTAAGACGACAGATAATCTGTTATAAGCATGCATTTGATCATTTTATTCATGCACTGTTTGTCTCATTAATCTCTCTCTCTCTCTCTCTCTCTCTCTCTCTCTCTCTCTCTCTCTCTCTCTCTCTCTCTCTCTCTCTCTCTCTCTCTCTCTCTCCTTCAGGATACCGTGTCAGTCCACAGGCCAGGCTTTTACGCCGACAGGTTCTTCAAGTTCATGAGCAGCAATGTGTTCAAGAAGACCTCCTGTGAGTTCAATTTACAAGACACTGCCTTACATAGTCAGACAGGGCTGTGTGCGAGGTCTAACAGATGCACATGTCAGATGCCAGGCTTTTGTGTCTTCCACTGCTGAGCCTTGACACGAAAATCAGATACGGTTGCAAACTGCCTTAATAGGTGCTGCTTCTTATCAAGTCAGAGTTCCACCGTCATTTGATTCCTCTTTTTTCTTTTCATCACTTCTCAAGGATTATCAAACACAACTATAGAACGTTTTTAATGGGCCTTATTGTATTGTAGACTCACAGTCTTGAGATTCACTGAGAAATACAATACATTGATAGATGCTATCTCTTGAAGTTTTAGATTTGTTTGATATGTGAGACATAAATTCTGGATTTTAAGACAAACAAAATCCTTTCGACTCAGAAGCACTCCACCCAAAATTGCCCCATATTTCACATCTGTGTTATTCCTTTGTTTTAATGTCCCTCAGCTCTGAAGTCATCCCCATCCAAGAAGGGCAGAGTGTCGTTGACGGTGCCTAAGTTAACCGGTCCAGGTGCAGCGTGGTCAATCAGCCAGCTTCCCTCTGAGAGAGACGAGAATATCTACGACCTGAGAGGAGCTCGCAGCTTCCCTACACTGGAGGACGAGGGTAAGAAACACAGAACACAATGTCGCAGTATAGCAGATATCCTGACAAAGATAATAGGAACAGGTGCAGATTTAACCAAAATTTAGTCTCCCCCTGTCACAGAGGAGGATCAGTGGTTCATGAGATTTGACTGTGACTGCAGGTAGATGAGCTTAGCTGTAAGTCTCTCTTCAGGTCGCTGAATCTCAGATTAAAATGTAGTTCAGGTCACTAATAAAACGGAGTGCAGCTTTTGCTTACATGACATGAAAATGTTTCACAGTCTCCTTTTTTTCAACATTCACGCTGCTGATTGTTCCAAGCTTGATAAATAACAGGCTTTTAACTGTTGCCATGGGAAACAAAAAGCTACACAATCAGAGCTGCACTTCTGAAACAGAGAAATAAGTGCTGAAACAAATTAACAGGTACCAGCTCCAAATTATTATTATTAGCAATGTTGTGAAAAAGTGTTTCTCTCTCTCTCTCTCTCTCTCTCTCTCTCTCTCTTTCTCTCTCTCTCTCTCTCTTTCTGTAACTCTCCATCCCCCAGGACGACCAGATCTCCTCCCATGCACCCCTCCATCGTTTGAAGAGGCCACCACAGCCTCAATTGCCACCACTCTTTCTTCCACCACCTCTCTGTCCATCCCCGAGAGATCCCCCTCTGACACAGCCGAACATCCTCGCTACAGGTGCTGACACACACACACACACACACACACACACACACACACACACACACACACACACACACACACACACATATATATAATTTAAAACACTGAAATCATAGGGGGAATCCTTTTCTATCCCAACATGACATCCAAGGCGGATGAATTATTCACTGGTATGTTGTCTAAGTGGTGTAAATGTAATGTTAGGAATAAAATGCTGATAACTGGCAGAAAATATTTGGTCTAAAATCAAAATTGCCTTTATTTTTTTTATTTTTTGATGTCTTAAAAGCTGCGGCTCATCTAATTCCCACAATAACCCATGAATCTTTTGTTTGAACCCTTGAATTACAATTCAGGAGGAGAAAACCACACATTATAGTATCAGTTGTTGTGAATGTTTTAACTGCAATAACATTCTGCTGTATGTGAGCTAGCTGCTGCTTCTGTCACATCCAGCTTGTTCTGACACTGTGTCCTCTGTCCTCAGGAGGCACACCCAGTCTCTCAGCCACGACGGGAGGTGAGTCAGAGGCATGAATGTCACTTTTTCTTCACAGACCTTTTCAAGCAGGAAAAACGGTTTATTTCTTTGACTGTGTTATGAGGTTGCCAGCTTCATGTTTTCCACTGCATTTAACCTGTCAGGGTGTGGTGGGTGTGTGCAAGAGAAAATGTGAGGTCAGCCTGTTGGTCTGTGTGTTTATGAGTCAAGCCATTCTTCCTGTTGCCGAGCTGTGGCTGTATTTGTTCCCTTACATGTGTTTCATTTCCTGTGCGCGTGTTGTTTTATGGGCGTTTGTTTGTGTTCAGGACCCAGGAGGAGATGCGTGTGCGTGAGGAGGATCAGCAGACCATCACAGTGGAGGTGGAGTTGAAGAGACCTGACAGCGAGCCCACCATTTCTGTGCCACAACCTCCTGAAACCAGGTACAACAACAACAACAACAACACAAAGAAAATAGTCATGTCGAAATTTAACAACTACTTGATCCCACGCTACATCAAAAACACATTACATTGTCTACTAGATTAAACAGTGAGACATAGATATAGATACTCTTAATTATATATTTGATGCACATTCTCTATGTCAGCGTTTCATAGAACAAGAAGGGAGATAAATGCATGAAAATGAGTATTGATCTGTTGTTTTCAAAGGGAATATTTCACAAAATATGAATTTTAATTCACAAACGTTGTCTGTGGCGTTCTCTACATATTAGTTTCAATGACCCAATATGATCTGTAGAGGTACATACTATAGCTTCTGCTTAGACACTAACTTACTGCTACTATAAATCATCACAAGTTATAACAGCTCCCAACTTTTTTAGCAACATGTTAAGATTTTCAACTGTAACCAGCTCATTCAACTACAATTCATTTGAATTACACGTTAAACCTTTAAAACATAAATTTAAACCAGTAATAAACTAAACGTCACCTGTGAGGTAATCATGGTCAGTGGTCTTTGGGGGATTCTACTGCATAGAAGCTGCATAAAACTACACTTTGAAACTGTGTAAAAATCTGGGAGAAGAATTGGCTTATTTCATTTTTTTTCTTTGCACACATACAGGATTGCATACAATCTGATTATAAAAAAAGATGGATGTGTCAGAAGAAGTCAAGAAGCCATCAGGCTAATACAAAGTTCATAGCTCATCAGACCGCTCCATGCTGTGTCTCTGCTCTGTCTCAGACTCTAACAGGTAGAGGCTACATGAGGAATCACACATTTAACTTATATTTTCAACTTTGATTTTTTTCTGCCCAGTCAGCCAACAATTTGTAGAGGATCAAAATATGAAGAACATGATTGGTTCAAGATGATACGTTATAATCTCAGATATTTGCCTATGTCTCTAAATGTTGAGTATTTTTTGTGGATCATTTTTTTATTTCTTTTAAGCTTAAAAAGCTTGGAAACTGTATTTTTTGGGGGATAGTAAAAGGTGATATTGGTTATATTGATTTTACTATATGATAAATCTTTTTTATATAAATATATTTTCCTGGGCATATTCACCTCTATTGATAGGACAGCTGGAGAGACACAGGAGATGTGGGGAGTAGAGTGTAGGGGGAAGACATGCAGCAAATGGTCAAGGCCTGGAGTCCAGCAGAGCGACTGCTGCAACAAAGACCATACCTTCTGTATTTGGAGCATCCTAATGTGATAGAAATCTAAGCTTACCATCAATACCTAAGTTTTGTCACTTTGAAATTATTGTTCAAAATTTAAAAGTAATCAAATGGAAATAATCCAGCTCAATCTCTCATGCAAAATGCTGCTCTATTTAGCACACCTTCATAATCTTAAATACTGTATACATACAGTACATCCATTTACCAAATAGACCATGAAACAAGCCCATGACACAGAACTGTCTTTGTCCCACACGCTGCATGAGTTGACAAAAAGGGTCATTTCTGCCGTTCACTCTCATCCTCGTGACCTGACACCAGATGAATAAGCTGCGAAGCTGTAACGAGTCCTGCATGACCCCAATCATCAGTATGGCTCTGTTTGACAGCACATTATAATTAACCTGATGCCAGTGTCTCACCTGAGCACAGCCAGCTGCTACCTTAGCTTACCTCACAGGTCCAGGTTTTTAACCAGGAAAACGCTGGAACACTGATTGTAGCCTGACACATTTGTTTATAAGTCTCTGGGGTCTCCTGTAATAATCTGATAAATACTACAGGTGCTAAGTAGAGCAGGTAAATACTCTGATGTTGTCAGGTTATGAGAGAGTGCGCACATGCATGTAAATGATGCTGTGTGAATGAGTAGTGGGTTATTTAATGGGGTGACACTGTGAGGCAGACACAGGGCAGAAGGAGCCCCGACATGGGGGAACCAGTCTCTAGAAGTAGGGCAGTGGGGCAGAAAGGCTGCAGGCCTGGGGCTGCTCCCATTAAGCTGGAGTGACCTGACACTTTGCATATTACAACCTGGTTTTTAATGAAAGGGAATTAGTCTTAGCTGTATTCAAAAGTGAAACTGCTTCAGAGAATAGAACAGAAGGGGAGGCAGAAGTGAAAAACACAACACCTCTAACGAAAAAACAAGTGGTGCAAGTTTGAGGAAATACGATGAAATCAAATAGAGCTGACGGGAAATTGACAGTTGAGCTCACTTTGGTGCTGGGGTAAGGTCAGTGAGGATCAGGGTGTGATTGCTGAGGGAAACCAACTGAATAATTGGGTCTAATGCTGAGAGGGCGTTGGCTAGACATATGGCCTGGGGGTCTAGAAGGAGCTGGCGGGGAGGAGAGAGGGGGGGGGGGTGGTGAGAGAAGCTGAAACTGTGACAGATGACTGAATTTACCATCTCACTGAACCCACGTTCACAAGCAGACTCTAACTCACCTGCAGCTGGAGAGGAGGTGGAATAGGTGAAGAAAGAAAGATGGAGCAGAGAAAATGGAATGGAAGAGAGAAATGAGGAAAGAAAGTCTGGGGAAAGAAAATAAACAGATACAGATACAGAGAGGACAGGGAGAGGCTAAAGAAAGATGGAGAGTCTGATAACCATAGAGAAAGATACAGAATATGTACAGTTATTAAAAGTACATCTAAATGAAATGAACGAGAGACGCTCTGCATAGCAACAACCATCCTTTTATTAATTCAGCCAATCTCTTCTCTCTTGGATGCCAACTCCGCTTTTTTTTCTCCTCTGTGGCCAACTGCTTTTCCTCTGGAGGAGCTGAGCCCAAACACAGAAGCTGAGAAAGCAATGTGGATGGGCCTCAATCCGGCCTAATAGTTGGTGATCTGGCCAGGAACAATAAAGGATTGTGACAGCGCACAGCCAGCTGGCCAATCTTAGAGCTTAAGCAGCTAAACCAAAAAAGCACCCCCGCACACACACAGCTGTTGAATTTCAGCCTGAGCCTGTGTTCTCTAATAGTCTGGTCCTGTTGCTCTGCTGGGCTGTAGAACAGTGGCTTATGGGGAGAGACCCAATCAATGGCTCTTAATGTCAGCAGCTGCTGTTTTTGTGTATATGTGCAAATGTGTGTAAATAGGTTGGATTTTTTAGAGCTGGAGTTATTTTTAGACTAACTTTTATCATATTTATTGAAATTCCTTTTGCATTCCAACAGCAAACAATGGACAATATACTCTTTAAAAAGAAGCAAAGTATAAAGCTGACTGAGGCTGTCCCAGGCCTGTGACTGGTCTGTCAAATCATTTTATTTAAATGTTTTAATTGATTTGATGGCTCGCCTATCTTTCTAAAATGACATGTCTACCAAGCGGCAAAACTACAGTTCATCGAGCGTCTGCTTGAGGCTGGCTGCAGACACAGAAAACCACATACACACCTATTAAAAAAAAGACTATCTTTACAGCAGTAATAAACATGTTTACAGCCTGGTTCAAAAAATGGCTTACGTCTGAATAGGCTGTTTTCTTGTTGGCAAACACGAGGGGTGAATTTTTTTTTTAAACTCACTATTTTTGAAGATATCAAACTTACAAGTTTTGCCCAAATAAGGAAATTGCTGACTTCATTTACAGGTGGGCAGCCAGTAGCTGTTAGCTAAAAAGCTAAAGGCCCACCTCTTTACCTCACACTAGCTTCACAGAAGTTAGGTTGAGGTCAGCATTTCAATATGGCACTTGCTGATGATTGGCTTCAAAACACGGCTTAAGAAACAGATGGGTGACATCACAGATACTACGTCCATTTATTATACAATCTATCTGCCTACCTGTTATCACTGCCTCTGCACTCATTTAATGAGTATAGCTCATCTCACACCATAAGTAAGACAGCAGTGTGTCTTTAATCTTGGGGAAGTAGTTACAGCGGTTTCATTGCTTCTCTTCCTGGTTGCCTTTACACTTTGGCGAAAACAACAGTGACTCTTTGTAATGTTGTAATTTGTAGTGACTTGCATGATATTGTTCATTTAATCACAGATCATGCAGGATGTGAATTTGTTGAAACATGACCAAGCAGAAGTTGATATTTTTTTTAAGAGATATCAAAGAAATACAGTGTTAGTCGTCTGCATATGACAAGTAAATAGAAAGCAGCTATATAGTCAAACATATACGTAACAGTCTGAGAAGCAGGGCTCAAGTTATACTCCACAGTGTCACAAAAGTCACAGGAACATTGCACCTCCTGTTTACATGCCCTGACTCAATGTTTGGGAGATCCGCTGTTTGCACTAACTCTCCTCAAATCCTTTCCCCTACAGCGAGGTCAAAGAAGCAGCTGCTGCTGAGCCTCCTGATGCAGATGCAGCTGCAGCAGCACCTTCCAGCTCTTCATCAGCACCTGAAGAAGCCACGGCCCCTTCCCCTGCCGTGGCCTCCTCCTCAACCGCCCCTCCCGCGGCCTCTTCTCCAGAAGCAGCTAAGGAAGCCCCGACCAGTCCTAAGGTGGTGGTGGAGGCACGCAGGGCAAGCCAGGTGTCCGGCTCTGGGTGCACCAGCCAGGCTTCAGTCGATGATGAGGATGACGTGCCAATCACAGATATCTACTTTGTAAGTAAAGTCTCCAGACACAGAAAGGACATGTTTCTTAATATTTCTTAGAGGTCTAAAGTAGATACAGCTCGTACTAGGTCCAGCTCCCTTTTTGACTTTGCTATTTTATCAAGCAATTAAATCCTCATTAATAGTTTGATTGTTTTATCGATGAGCATTTGTTAGTATGAGTTACATTCTTTGAAAATTTCTGACCTTTTAAAAATACGTCAAGGACTTAGCATCTTGATGCTCCTCCACAGAGGCGAAAAAGGACTGCAGACAGGAAGTAGCGCCTCAGGCTGGTATGGAAACGAGAACGTGTGCAGTTATTGCTTGCAGTGTGTGGTGCATTCATTTAAAGGGTGCTTCAGTTTTTTTGGAAAATACGCATGTTTGCTTTCTTGCAGAATTGAATGACAAGATTAGCATTGCTTTCATGTCTGAAGGCAAAACAAGACATGTAATGTAGCAGCTGGCTTACTTAGCATCGCATAATCAAGACTTTTTTTGCCAGTTGCGTTAACTGCCCACTGACTCTCTCTCAACAATGAGATAGACATGAAAATAACTTCAATCATCAATAATGCAAACATGCATATTTTCCAAAAGGTCGAACTGTTTCTTTAAACACTGTGTATTGCAGCGTGCACTCTGGTGTGGCGTGTTTGTGGAGTGATAACAGCATATCAAGTATCAACCTGTCTAATGTGGTCATCAACAAGGCCACAGACACTCACAACCTCATCTTGTATGAATGACAACAGAAGTTTAAAATATCACACTGCGATGAAACCAGCTATCAGCGAACAGTGTTGTGTTTGCAGGTCTAAATACGCACAAACGTACACCTATGAATGAATGTATGAGTGTCAGGTGGAGGATGGAGAGTGGAGCCGGTGATCACAGTTACAGATAGAAATGTTCCCACCTGGTTGCACTCCTGCGGGGTGTCTCCTATCAGGAATCAAACACCCTCTAATGCTGCATGAGAGATCCTAATGGCCAACAGGTTAGTCAATGAGCTCCTTCAGTTATTTAACAGCCCTCTCATCTGACCTGCACTGGCTGCTGCCCAGTTCATGCAAAAAGGAGGAAAAAAACACTCCCACTACACAGCAGCTGGGAGTCTGTGGCACTGCATGTGTGTGACTGAACAACCATGCTGCAGGCGTTACAGTCACAAGAGACCAAATGAGAGTAAAGTGCTTCATCAGCTGTGAACACTGTCATAGAGACTAACTTCAGGAGGGAAGCGTCACATGTCTTGAATATGGAAAATAAACAGGCACATTTTAACTTTCAGAAACCTTGCAGCTTGACTCAGTTTGGCCATCCAACAGCTCAGTCGGCTACTTCACCATCTAATCATTAATTTGAAACCTTTCTTTTTCCATCTTTATCATCATTTCTTCCATGCAGATATCTCACACAGCTGAGGTTTCCTCAGGGCTGCTCAATCTTTGCTCTCCATCTATCTGTATGTCTGTTCCTCTTACTTTTGACTGTCATAAGCAAGAGTTGAGTTTCCACCAACTGAAGTTCTCAGAACAGGAAAAAAAAGTAGTGTTAATCACAGAGCGGTGTGCAAAAACAGATAATTGATGTCATTATTTTATTTAAAAAATCAATCAATCAATCAATCAATCAATTAATCAATCAATCAATCAATCAATCAATCAATCAATCAGTCTTTATTTGTATAGCGCCAAATCACAACAGACATTATCTCAAGACACTTTTACAAACACAGCAGGTCTAGACCGTACTCTATGTGAAATTATTAACAAAGACCCATCATCAAGACAGGATACGATCCAGTCCCCTCTTATTGACAGGACTCTTATCTCATCTTAATCAACCAAAAAAATTTATAATGACACAGAGAAGAAATTTTCAAATTTCAAGATGAAAAATAAACCAATTAGCTAATATCCATGGATTGTATTAACCTTATTTTTAATGTATGATAAATAAAAGACCCTCTTTTCTCGCAGAGTCACAAGAACTAACAGTATTTTGAACGACAGTGACATCAATATAACAGGAAAGTACCTGAAGGCTAAGTTCAGTTTATCTTTTGATTATCTGTCTCACTGTAAATTCTGTGCATTTCAGCAGATTTGCTTTGTATTGTGTTGGGTTGGAGTGCTGGTGTTAATTTTGGAAACACAGAGGCGGGAGAATTATTTAGTTTTTTACTAGAAATATGAGAATAATAATGATCTCAGTCCTTGACAATCATCATCATCAGTTTTCAATTTTACTTGAGTTTATTTTTATGCATTGTGATTTATCTGGTTTGTTTAGACACCAATCCTACCGCACACCAGCTGATGTGACAGGACTGTGTTCTGAGTATCATATTCCTGAATCCATTATGTGACAGGATATGTAAAGAAGACAGGGAACATGTCTGAGTTTTGACATTAGAGTCAACAGCATTTGGGTTCATGTAGTTAATGTTGGATAACATAACACATCTTTTAGCTGTGAGATTGAGCAGACCCAGGTGTGTGTGTGTGTGTGTTTGTGTGTGTGTGTGTGTGTGTGTGTGTGTGTGTGTGTGTGTGTGTGTGTGTGTGTGTGTGTGTGTGTGTGTGTGTGTGCGTGTGCGTGTGTCTTTGGTCACTTCACACATCCCTCCTAGCGGCTCGTGACTGTATCATCCAGCATCAGTCCCAACATTCACTTTTCAAGATTCCTCGCTCTCCCTCACCTCTTCTCCTCCTTCACATCTGATTGTTTCTCTTCTTTTGTCCCTGTTCTTCGCACTCTCCCCTCAGTCCTCCTCCTGCCCCTCTTTACCCGGATTTCCCTCTTCCCTTTTGATCCCTCGAGTCCTGAATCTTTTCTCTACTGCTCTCACCATTTCTCTCTATCTACCTGACCCTTCACTGCCTCCTCTCCTCTCCTCCGTCAGCTCTGTGATGATCCAAAGCGGAGAGATAGTAGTGTGGACTGTGGAGGTTTATCTGCCAGACTTGTGAATCTATCTGACACCACCACAGACACCATCTAGTGTATCTCTGCCAGGTTCTGCAATGAGTACTCCTTTTTAATTTTCACCTCAGCATGTCTTCTTTTGACATCATGTTCTCCTCCATCCCTCTTTGCTTCACTTCAACCTGTCACATCTCTCTGTGCTCTACACCCTTGTTGTTGTCAGTTTCCTGATGGGAGGACCTGGGTGGTCTCTCCTTTCCCAGAGAGGAGGAATTGCGAGTCCAGTCGGCCAGTAAGTGAGAAGTGAGATAGCTTAGTGGTGTGAGTGGTCGCTGTCTCAGTGTTAGACTAGGTCAGTGTTTGGTTTATTAGGAGCAGTCGATGGAACAAGATTTATTTTCGCAGCTTTTTGTGATTGGTGTGACTCGTTCACTGCAGGTGTTTTGTGTTAGAAAACAGTATCTATTGTCCGTGTTGTAAAGACAGTGATGTGTGGGAGGAGAGTAAACAAAGGACTGTTTGTGACAGTCTGTCTGTTGCTCTTGTTTTCATCGTTAATCTCTTATCCCTCTTTGCGTCTGTGTGGAGAGCGTGTCAGCTCCAACATGCTGAGATATGTGTGTGCATATATGTGCGAGTGAGTGTCAGCAACCTACATTTCCATCACCACAGCCAAAAACACTACACTGCAGCTGCTTCCCTCTCTTAAAGGGCCAGTGCCTCCAGTGACATGCAACCTGCCCAGGCTTTAACAGACATTATGCAAAGACCTCTTTTGCTTCTGCTGCTGGAAAAAGAAAAAAAAAATCCCCTCGCTGTGTTTTGCTTTAACTGAGGATGCTATCTGTCAGACTTTCCCGGCATCCTGGCTATCGTCCCATTCCCATCTCCTCCTGCCTGCTCCTCATCCTCCCCGTTTGGCTGATGCAGCAACTCATCCCTCGCTTTGTGCACTCCACTCCTTGTCCCAGGTTAAATTCCAACTGGGGCTAAAATCAAGACATATACTGCAACCAAAAGTCTGGAAGACCAATCATAATGTTTACATACTCAACCTCTTTGTACAGATTCAACCTGTTATTTACAATACTTCTCATCTCTGTGTTTAAGTCTCCTAACCGCCAAAAGGATTAACACATCCTTTTTAACACTGCGAACATTTTTACACTTTTTTGATTCACACTCTCCGATGTCTCTCAGCAACATTTCCTCCTATATGCATCCCTAATTTTCATTTCCTGTCTTGTCTTTTCTTCTCCTGTGATCTCCTGTGTCGTTCTCCTGCCTGCCCCTGCTGCTTGTCTCTGTGCCTCTGGCCTTTCCTCTGTCCCCCTCTGCTGTGGTGGGTGTGTAAAAACAGCCTCCAGAGGACAGGACCTGGGTGTACTCTCCGCTACACTATGGCTCAGAGTCTAAGGCCCTGCCAGATGGGGATTGGGAAGGAGAGACAGTAAGTGAGAAGCATCGGACTAAAACATTAAGTGCAGGAAAATTCTTAAAATAAAGATTGAAATTAGTTGTATTTGGTGTTGATTCTCTTTTATTCAATTTAACAAGTGCAAAAGATGTCACTTCTAGTGTGTTAGAAGCTGTGAGAAGAAGCTATTAAGATTCAAAACTTCATGATCACTCCAGGAGAACGCTTGCTAAGCATCCAGAAACTCACTCCTACATTACTGCATTCATTCCTCATTTAATGAAATGGGTGGAAATGGTCACTTGCAGCTTGTGTGACCATTTAGTCCACGACCAGCCATCATGTGTCCCTCCAACAACGAGCCGCTCAGCACACCACATTACTGCATCAGCCTGCCTGAAGCCATTACACTGATGCATCTTCAGATCCCCACGACTCCAGCTGCAAGCGCTTACAACAGAGACAATTACATTAAACTCAGAGAGTTGTCTAATGTTACAGGACATAGATGTATTGTAATGACTCTTAGGCGATGCGGTAAGTTTTTCAGTTAAGTTGTATTTTTATTTTTGAGCGTTTTGGATGGGTACACACTTTACTTTCACTGCTGGCTTTATTTTTATTTTCTGAAAGTGTTCTCATCTCAGAAAAAAGATAGTATTTTCCTCTCAAGGGAATCTGAAAAATGAGACTATTAAAACCAAATACCTGTGGACCTAGACAAGAATCATCACTTAGTTCTGTTTCCCTTGTGTAAAAGAAAATGTATATATTATTAGTCCAGTTTCAACATTTTCCAATACTCTACTGTCTACCATGCGCTGCTAAGCTGTTTTTATACCTGCTCATTTTGTTCCCCTTCCTCTCAGAGATATTTTTTACACTAGAAATGTTCAAGCAGATTTCTTGCCCACATTCTGGCCATCTCAGTTTGGGTTTACCTATACATAAACCATTGACTGTATATTAAATAGACACCATCCTCCATGCTCCTCCCATTGTGAGATATGAAGCCACAGGACCCTCTGATGGTGCTGACATGTTGTGCTTGTGGATTTAAGGCATGCGCAGAGGTGGTCTGTCTGGTGGTTTGAAGCAGACACACATGACTAAACTCTGAAAAGTAAACACTTGAGCATAAATCAGCATATGAGCTAACTATGATAACAGAAAGCATGGTTGAAATGGTCTGGAAATTATGGCTTCCCAGTCTTTTAACACTTGTGGCGTTCAATTTAATATACAGTCCATGACATAAACATTATGCCTCATCATATCGGTCATGGCTGTTGGCCTTATTACACAAGAATTGAGTAATTAATAGCTGAAAAACGCACATCAGATATCTGTTTATGGACCTTGACAGACTTCAATTCAACTTAAAGGGGCAATATCAAATCATTACCCTATTATATATAATTCATAAATGAACCATTGTAACGTAGGAGTATCTGCTGTGTTCATTACAGTTTGCTGGCTTCTATTTCCCTCTTTTCACACCTCTCCACAAAGGCACCTTAATGAACTGCCTCACTGTTTCACAATTGTTAGCAAGTAAAGCATGAGTAAACACACATTTAACAACTTGGGGGAATTACAAATGTCTTTCCTGTGTACACCCTGTCTAACTCTTTACTGTCCTGTGTTTTTGTCTGTCTTCAACAGTAAACCCTGTTCTCTGGTAGAGAGGAGTGAATGTGTCAGTGAGGGGAGGACTCTGCGGTGTGAAGTCCAGAGCTCAGCAGTAGCAGCAGGATCTCTTTCTAAACCAGGATTTTAAACATGCATACAGAAACTGAACACAATGAGGGGGGAAAAAAAGACTTGACTACCAGAGAGGGAAAAACCTGACAGTGACGACATCCCTGATGTCCAACCATCCCTGCCTTTCACCCTTTGACAAATTAAGATTACATCAGTTGAATTACATTGTGTATGTGTGAAATACAGTAGTGCATACACACATATTGTCTTGTTTGTTTGACATACATAGAAGGCCATAGTATCTTACTGTGCTTATGAAAAGTATTCATCCTCTTTGAAGTTTGGGTGTTTTATTGTCTTACAACACTGAGTCAGAGTACATCCAGTATGGATATAAAACAATGACATAAATAAGGAATGATTAGGTAAAACAAAACATTTTTAATTCACAATAACCTAAATTATTTTGGTTTCACAGACAGAAAAAAGTAATAATGTTACCATCATCTTCATAAAGCACATCTAGAGATAAGGAAAACAAATTGATAATATATTATTGAAAACATAATAATGAATAGAGCCATCCATACATTCCAAATGACTGTGTTAATGTTGTGACAAACACTGCATGAAGAAGAACTTTCCAAGCTATATTGCAGAAAGGTTATTGAAAGTGAAATAAGGAAGGCGGGGGTGGGAGAAAGCGATTGTTTTTTTTCCTTAGGGTCAATCAATATTTGGGGAAGGGGTACGGTTTTGATTTGGATCACTTTTGGATATTTGATTATTTTTGTATTACTCAGTTTAAATAGATTCCATGTATCAAGACAACGAAACATAACCTCAAACTACAGTGAATACTTTCACTAGGCAGTGTACATTATGATCTAGTTCATGCAGCTCAACCCTTTAGCATTCACTCCTGCAGAGCAGCACACTGAAAGTTGCTTGCACAAGTAAGTGGTCAGGAGTGTGTTGTTGTTGTAGGGCTCTGCTTGCATTAGTAGAAACAGACTTAGAATGATAGCCATCACATGGCCAATCAAAGTCTTCATGTTTCCAGGAAGTGAATTTATGCAGTTGAGGTCACTGAGTGGAGAGTTGAACACCTAGTTTACTTTAGAAAAGACTTAGAGTGATCTGAACAGGTTTTTCTTCATAACATTATTATTTATTATTTATATCAAACTTTTTGCATCATTTTTTAAAGACTTTTTTCTTCTGCTGTTTTACCACTGTGAACTTTATTTAATTGCTTTCTTTGTATTTTTTTCTAATCTTCATTGTCATTGGTACTTTTTCACTCTGAAATGCTTCAGTGTTTTTCTTTTACATCCAAAGACCTTTGTTTTGATAATCATTCATTACTGCGGCTTTTTACTAGATTCCCAGTTTGTGTTTTTACATCATGTGTTAAATGTATGAATTAAGTGTTATGACTTTTATCACTACATCACTTGTGGAAATATCTGAGGCTTTCGACTTTAGCCCTCAAAAAAAAGAAGGGGATCCACTGCGACACTAAGTCAGCAGGCTTTGTCTGCCATCATGGTAATATTCAAATCATCATAATTACTTCCAGTGTTGCCCTATTTTTCAACAGACTGACTTGAATCATTTGTAACAAGTGTTCCATATTTTCAGTTTTGTGTAGCTGGAAAAGTAATCAGCATATCAGTGATAGTTGATACAGTATATCTGGTCCCCCTCACCTCCCGACAATAAAAAATCTATTGACTGGACATTTCAAATGTTTGTAGATGTAGAGCATCAGTTGTAGAATTTGCAGTCAATATTGTACCTGTTATCTGTATATTTGAATGAACACAGTACATGGCGGTGTTGACTTGGTAAGACACAGCAGTTTGTAAATCGATTGAATGTTGTTTGCACTTATCAAGAGGACCTGAAGATGAACAAGTGATAGAGGCCAAATAAACATACATCACATCATCTTCGTTTCTGCTCACACAAGCTGATCTTTGGACTGCGTTTATGTTTCAATTATCAAGTGTGTGTGTGTGTGTGTGTGTTGGTGAAGTCAATCACAGTCATTGTAGTGTTAACTGTAGTCTCTCTGTGGCAAACATCTTAGGACTCTCAAGTTAAACTTAAGTTAAAGTTCAACAAACTGTTGTTTTTTAATCTCTCTTTGGGAACAGTTCCTTCAGTTAGTTTCTATGTGTGTTTGTATTTAAGGGAGGACACATCAATGCCAGACATTATTGAGTGAGACAGTTCATTATGATAATGTGCAGTGGCCAGTTGTTATCAGTTTTGCTATTGTTCATCAGATGGAGACCATAGCAGCAATATTTTGTACAGTCTTGCTTTTAAGTTCAATATTATTGCCTTATTGAGAAATTTACATGTAGGCCTATGGTTTATATTTTTTTCACTCGTGCTGTTGTATTTATTTTACTTTCTCATAGTCGTGCTCCTGAGAATGTGTACATAAAATTATAAATACATATATAAAGATATACAAATATATTTTCCATTTGAATCGGAGAATATTATTTTTATTTGGTTTTATTTTTGCTGCTGGGCAAGAAATGATTGCAATCAACCTAATTTACTGTACCATATTCCTCTGTGTTAAATGAGATGCAGCTGCTGTATATTTACGGTCTATAAACCACAGCTGTTTCTTTGTAAGATATCCAAAATTCAAAGATTTGTGGGTTTTACTGTACATGCAAATCAATAGGGATTCTTCCAACTGTTCCAGCTGTGTCGTGTATGTGTTTTCAAATCGCTGTGTGCCCTCATCCAATAGGGAGAGTCCTTTACAGAGACAAAGCATGATTTCAAATGAATATGCATATCAGAAATGTGTATTTATGTATATCTGTGTATATTCATCTATTTATACGTGAGGATAAATAGATGGCTGTATGTGTGTGTGTTTGGACTCAATCAGAATGAATACAAAATAAAGCAGTTCTATGAATTGTTGTCTATGGAGGTGATGTCTTTGTTTCAATATATTTTTTTGTTTACATCAGACAATACAATCTGAAATGGAGCAAAGGTGTTGGAGCAGTCACCTTGGATTTGTGGCTCATGGTTCTGATCAGCAGAGTTCAATGAGTGAGTATCACATATAGGACAAATCAAAGAGTTTTGGAGGCTTTGGTGTTACTGTACGCTGAAACTAAGTAACGCATAGGAGTCACTTCATTTTTGCACCACTTGCATCAAATATGGATTAGTAAAGCTAGATTTATTAAGGGATATAATTATTGGAAATAAGCTCAATATCAAATAATATGACGGAATATATTGCCTTATCATCATATGTCCATTTAGTTACAGCTGTACTGTTTCTATCTTTCTCATTTAAAACAGAGGTTCCCAAACTTTTCAGCCAGCGATCCCCAAAATATAGGAATAATATCAAAGTGATTAAATGTTGCTTCATACTTTATTTACTTCATATTTCAAAATTAGTTTACCTACATGCACATGTGGCTGTGTTCCCTGTGCTGCTGGGAATTAACCTGCTGCTACTGATCCTTTTGTTAATTAACTGTTAACTAACCCTAACCCTAAAGGCTGATTTATACTTCTGCGTCGCCACTTCGCAGCAGGGACTGACGCGGACATGAGCAGTCCGTGTCGTGCAGCAAATCTCCTCCGAAACACTTGAGGGCAGTGTGGTCTCTCTGATAGCCGATTGACTGCTTCCGGTCCGCTACGATATCTGTTTACTTTTCCACAGCGATTCAGAGCGTGTTATGTAAATCTACAGCTGATACATGTTGCTGTTTATCATGCAGACATGATTACATGAAGAATAGAGAGGAGGAGATGAAATACATGGCCGATGTCCCGGATCCCAGACGTGTGGGAAATAGCCGCCAAGCCGACCAATCAAAGGGTTTAGCAGTCCGTGTTGATTCTGCTCTTAGCTACGCCGTCGATTTGATGCAGAAGTATAAATCAGCCTTAACTTTAGGGGTCATCTGGCAACAAAGAAAGGCAGAAAACTAATGAAATGTACTTATTTGCAGGGTTTTCTTTCAAATGTAACTTTTATTTTTTGTCTATTTTTACAATAATGGGTCAAATAAGTACATTTAGATTACTTTAAAAAAAAAAAATCTGGAAGACATCTCGCGACCCCCCAGGGGGTCCCGACCCACACTTTGGGAACCCCTGATTTAACATACCTTTTCCTTGGTTACAAAAAGAAAGTCTTAAAGGCAACATGCGTGGTGTCTGTTCACCCTCTACACTGCAGACTTCACCCACAACACAGCGAGCTGCTACCTGCAAAAGTTCTCTGACGACTCTGCCATTGTTGGCCTAATCACCAATGGGGGCGACAGGGAGTGCAGAGAACTGACGCAGGATTTTGCAGTCTGGTGCCAGAGAAACCACTTCCAGCTCAACGCAGGAAAGACCAAAGAGCTGGTGGTGGATTTCAGAAGACACAAGCCCCCTCCTCCCACACCAGTGAACATCCAGGGAACGGACATTGAGATCGTGAAATCTTACAAGTATCTGGGTGTTCACCTGAACAATAAACTTGACTGGTCAGATAACTGCAACGTACTCTACAAGAAGAGACAAAGCAGACTCTTTCTGCTCAGGAGACTCAGGTCTTTTGATGTGGAGGGGGCTCTTCTGAAGTCCTTCTTTGACTCTGTGGTGGCATCAGCCATCTTCTTTGGAGTGGGCTGCTGGGGAAGTAGCATATCTGCTGCTGACAGGAAGAAGCTGAAAAGACTGGTTAAAAAGGCCGGCTCTGCCCTGGGCTGCCCACCGGACCCTGTGGAGGTGGTGGCAGACAGGAGGATGATAGCAAAGCATAGACTGTATAAAATAATAGCAAAGCTATCTTCTCTGATGGACAACACGTCACACCCACTCCAGGAGACCATAACAACACTAGGTAGCTCGTTCAGTGACAGACTACTTCAACTGCGGTGTCTCACGGAGAGATACCTTAGGTCTTTTCTTCCTGCAGTGGTCAGACTATATAACCAATATATATATATATATATATATATATATATATATATATATATATATATATATATATATATATATATATATATATATTTTGTAAGATATGCTTATTTTTTACCTCTTTAATTTTAATTTTAATTGCTGATAACTTTTTAATAATTGTTACTTTATATTTTTTTTTATTATATTTTTTATATTTTTAATCTGAGGGATTTCTAATTAGAATGCTAAGCAAGGTAAGAGCATTGGATGATAAATGGAACAAATGATGTGATTGTATATTTACAAGAAATTTTACAGGAGACCATCCTGGTGCATGGTGTGTTTTTAATTGAGTAATGTGATACTCTGTAAATGATCTGCTTTTTCCACATTATCCCACATCTCATCTTACAAGAAGAGCAAGTGAGTAAACAACACAAAGTTGCACAGCTGCACTGACACTCACCGTCTAAAGTTGTGAAACATTCAACACGACCATGACTACAAATATGATGTTGCCCAATCCACAGGAAGACTCAAGGGCGTTGAAGTTTGAGGAACAAAGGGTGTAATATAAGCCGTGTTCTCTTTTTGTACATGATGATTGGGCCTCAGCATCAAAGGAAGAAGATGATTGGTTGCATTACTTGTCACTCAACACGATAACACACCTGATTGGTCGAGACCAACATTCCTACATTCACGTGCTGGTTCTCTTCCTTGAAGGCGGTGCTTCCTGGCTGCCGGTGGAGAGAGTTGTTGTTGTTTGTGGGGAGAGAAGTTCTTGAAAAGTACACAAACTGGTCCTAGAAACATGGGAACCCGAGATGACGAGTATGACTACTTATTCAAAGGTAATTTCTGTGTAATGGAGCAGTAATGAAAGCATGTTTGAGTCGACCTGTGCTCAAACTGGACGACAGAGGAAGTGGACTAAGCCAGCGTTAAGCTAAAGTTAGCGAGTGACAAATGATAATATGACAGCTGGAGACTACCGAGCAATCATGTCACGTTAGTCACTATTTGACATGTATGTAGCAGGGTGTAAGGCTGTTAAACTCGTCTCTGGTAGTGTAGACTGTGAAATAACAAACCCGTCTGCGTGTTCAGTGATAGCACTTTGCTAATGCTAGTGAATTAGCAGGCTAACGTTGTGTAAGTAAGTGGCTAGTTAAATAATTAAGCCAATATGGTTTCTCCTCTTTAACACTGAAACCTGACACGAACTTAACATTCATTTAAAGAAGTGACCAGCCACCGACTGTCGTCCCAAGTCAACATGCATGTTAGTTGAAGGATCATATACTTGACAAGTAGATTATAGCTAATTGAGCAGACTTGTTGACATATCTCTCTATTTGTGTTCCTCTGTGAAGCAAGACACAATTTTAAAGATGTAGTAAGACATTTTTACTTCTTATCATTAGCAATAGACACATTTGGTATTAGATTTGACCTAAAATGTGTATTTTTTCACAGAGAAATTGGTAGATAGATACTGCAGATATCTTATACATTTAAAGCATTTTAAGTCTTTATAATAAAACAGATTTAAGAAGGATCATATGTAGGGATGTAAGGATACACCCAACCCATGATTCGATTCAAATCCCTATTGCTGGTTCACGATACGATCCACTCACGATTCTCTAACCATTTTCAAGAAAACTGGATTGAACTCAAAATTTAAATAACTATTATTTTATTTCAATTCTCAGATCTGGACAGTTGCTATATATTTTTTCCACATATATTTATTTGTAAACAAAGTAATCCTGTTTCATTATTAAGGTGTGTTGTAACTCAAATAAAACCACTGCACACTTTTACAAAAATACCTTGTTGGAAAATTTCAGAACAATTCTAAAGAAATGGAAAGTGAACGATTCCCAAATGAAAGTATTAAATATTAAAACAAATAAGTTAAATATCTTTATATTAGGGATGTAAATTTCAACTATTTGCCGTGATCGATCTTTGGAAATGTTAACGATCAATTATCGTTTAATCGTGAACGTTTACCATGTCAAACATAATGCCAAATTACTTTTTTTTCCCCTACATATTTGTGTTCTTCTGTGAAGTATGACACAATTTTAAAGATGTAGTAAGACATTTTTGGTTCTTAACATGAGCAATAAACAAATTTGGTATTACATTTGATCTAAAATGTATATTTTTTCATAGAGAAATTGTTAAATAGATACTGCAGATATCTTATACATTTAAAGCATTTTAAGTCTTTCTAATAAAACAGATTTAACCTTAGAACACTATCGCTAAAATTAGGTACACCATCACTAATGCTGGGTGTTTTTTATCCGATATAATATACCCTATAAAAAGGACTTGTCATCAAAATATATCAAAATATGACAATACATGACAAATTCGAGTAGTGTTCTTTTATTTGAAACTGTGCCATGTCTAACAAAATGAAGAAAATGTATCATGGGGGGACCCTATAAAAATGCTCCAAAATTACTGAAAATTTGGAATTCGGGACCAAAAATTTCTGAAACAAAAAATGATGAAACCAGAAACTTAGTGTTCGATCCACCCATACCTGGGACATGTGAGACTTCCCTGGTGAAGGCACAGTCTCCTTGACACACAAGCGGGTGCAGGAGAGAAGAAAAAAAAAGGGGTGAGGATTGGGGACAGACCGATTATCGGCCTGGCCAATTATCGGCGCCAATATTCTGCATATTGACGCATATTGGCATCGGCGTTTTTTAAAAATCCGACGCCCGATAGGAGATCAATTTTGAACTTGTTTGAGTTTTCATTTCACTGTATAAGACATGCTGCTGAGCCAGGGAGCTCCCTGCACTTTTTGTTAGAATTTTAATACAAAGATGTCTATTGTCTAAGATTAAAAAAAAACCTTTAACATGTTGCAAATCTGAAAAGCTGTTTAATAAACATATGCTTAAAGGCATTTAAGGAAGTTAAGTGTTGGAGTTTGTATTATTCAAAATTTTGGCGCCAATCTTTCCCCTTTTTACTGCAAATGAATATCGGCTCCAAATATCGGTTATTGGCCTCCTTGACTACTAATAATCGGTATCGGCCCTGAAAAAAAACATATCGTTCTATCACTAGTGAAAATCACCCGAACACGTGCCTGTAGGAAAAAGCGGGTTTTGGAGTAGGGAAACACCCACGCCTTCAAAGACATCAAAGACGATGCTGGAGCTACCCAGGGACCCATGACACTCAGATAAACGCAACACAATGAAAACCATGTAAATGTGTTTGCTTGAGTGAAAATCCCCCGGCGATAGTGTTCTAGGGTTAAGAAGGATCATATGTAATTACAGGCGCCCCAGCATGATTTCTCTGCCTTGATCTTTCAACTTTCACAGTACGCACTACAGACATTAAGGATAAACTGTTATTTTGATTTGATGTATTAATTTGCTTTGTGTATTTTGTTTATAGTTGTGCTTATTGGAGACTCTGGAGTGGGGAAGAGTAACCTGCTGTCCCGTTTCACGAGAAATGAGTTCAACCTGGAGAGCAAGAGTACCATTGGGGTGGAGTTTGCCACCCGCAGCATCCAGGTGGACGGCAAGACGATAAAGGCACAGATCTGGGACACAGCTGGACAAGAACGCTACAGAGCCATCACCTCAGCGTCAGTTTGTTTTTAATACAACTTGGTTATTTATTTCATGATGTGGTGTGTAAGGTCCTTTGGGGGTTAAGACTCCTGATTGAGATTGTCAGGCCCACAGTTTCAGTATCCACTTTTCAGGCCTTAATTTCACATTGATTAAATATTGTAAATTAATCTCAGCTCATAGTAAATATATATTGGTGAAAAAGTACTTCAGCAATTCTAAAAAAATTCCAATACAGTTACCTAACACAAGGTAATTAAACTATTTTGCCATTTATTATAGAAGTACTCTCTTAACAGATATCTGTTTTGAAATTCAGAATATGCAAACGAGTCACACAAATTTTGTTGTTATAAGTGTTTAGGTTTCCATTTGTAGTCAGAGTAGTCCACCAGTGTTTTGCAGGTATAAGCTGTCCCTAACTTCTTGAGACAATATAGGTTTGCCTGACAACAGATGATTTGTTCCAGGGTTACCACAGAAGTTAAAATGTGGGTTCAAATGATTTTGATGAATTAAAAACTGCAATCTGAAGTATATACATCACAGTATATTAGAAATGAGAACAATGCAGAAGTACTTGGTTCATCACTCTCTTTTCTTCTCTCTTCTTTGCTTTGTTGTCACCAGATACTACCGAGGTGCAGTCGGGGCGCTCCTAGTTTACGACATCGCCAAACACTTGACGTATGAGAACGTTGAACGCTGGCTAAAAGAACTCAGGGACCATGCTGACAACAACATAGTCATCATGCTGGTTGGAAACAAGAGCGACCTCCGTCACCTCAGGGCAGTGCCCACTGATGAGGCTCGAGCTTTCTCAGGTGAAGTATTGCCATTGTATTTGAATAGCTTCATGTAATTAAAGAAGGCTACAGTGCTTGTTTATTAACAGATCCTCATTAATACCAGCGCCCCTTATCTAAAGGAATACGCAGGGTGTTATGTATTTCTCAAACTTGCTTTAATATGTGAATCCTTTTTTGTTTCCCCTTTTTCTCACCCTAGAAAAGAACACTCTCTCATTTATTGAAACCTCTGCCTTGGACTCCACTAATGTAGAAGAAGCCTTTAAAAACATCCTCACAGGTATGCAAAGTGACAAACGAACACTCTGCTTTCTGTACATCTTCCGGTTACCTCTGAATTTATCTGAATTATCACTTTTCTCTCTCATAGAAATCTACCGTATTGTATCTCAGAAGCAAATATCGGACAGATCTGCACACGATGAGTCTCCAGGAAACAATGTAGTGGACATAAGCCTCCCTCCAACCACAGATGGGCAGAAGGGCAAACTCCCCTGCTGCCAGAGCCTGTGACACTCCTACTTTCTTTTCCTGTTTGACTTTCTGTCAGTCTTTCCTCTCTTCACCTCTGGTTAAGGTCGGCTGTCACACAGCTGTCATCAAGAAACCCTCGTGGGCTTTGAAGTCTCCGACACCAAGACTCTTGTGTTTTACATTCCTTTGTGCTGTTCTTTTCATTGTTTTTTTTTTCTTGGTTTATTTGTCATTCTCTTATTTCCCATGCAAGCATAAAGAGGGAGGAAGATTTTGCTATTATGAAGTTGATCTTAAAACTGTAGTAAACTTAAATGTCTTTTAATGAAAGTAGATTTTATGGTTCCTTTGACCCTCTCCTGTTGAAGGAATGGTGAGGAATCAGTAGGCGTGTGAATCAATGCTTCAAGAAGTTTCTACTCGTCTCCTTTTCTGAGCTTCAGTGATATAGACTTTTGTCACGATCTGCTACAGCAGAACCCCAATTTTATGTCTGGTTGCCCTGTCTGCCTATCATGCAGTATGGGTGGAGAGGAAGAGATGAGAAGTAGGCACCATTTGGGTATTTAAGTGTACTCATATCTGGAGTTTCTATTTTCCTCTTTCATTTTAATTTGCCTCTTTGAGCCCTTTGCCCACTGTGGCATGAAATTAGCACGAGCCAGGGATCTGACTGGCTGTGACTGTCTGAACTAATATGGGCTAGTGGGAAACAAATGAAGTGTTTTATTGGCGTTTGAGTGTGTGTGGTTGTGTGTGTTAACCTTAGTGTGCAACAATACCAAAGGAGACGGATGCAATCGTTATCAGTTTTAGGTTCTCTGACTTGAGCACATTAATGGCTGCTAAAGTTGCATTTCATCGCTGTATTTGGAAAACCAATCCCAGCTGCTTAGAAAAACATTTCCAATGCTACAGTGCAACATTTGAAGTAATGTTTAAAATTTATGTTTTGTTTTGTTTGGGTTTTTTTGCACTTGTGTCCAAATATTTCAGTGGATCAAATCATGATATATTTTAAAAACTCACTCAACATCTTAATCAAGTAACAAGTTTCCTGTTCATTGTGAAGGCAACGTTCTTGGTTAAAAAAAGTACTTAATGTGGTTCCTTTTTTGGTCTTAAACATTTTCCTCATGTACTCAAACAAACTTTGCTGTTTGAATTGTTTGAATGTGATATCTGTTAAAGGGAAATAGATAAAGATGTTTGCAATCAATCTGAATTTCTCTTCATTTAACAATTACACTCCAGCAACATTAACGGTTCACATTTGATCACATGGAGCTCATCTGAATTGTTTTTAAGTTTGAAAAAACTATCTGGTAGAGAAGCTTCTATATAATTGATTTAAAACATTGACATATGTGTGTAACATTTATTCAAACATCTATAAAGTTGTGCTTTGAATTACACAAAAAATACTAGAGCCTAAACGAGCTCTGTCCACATGACAACATAGTCCACAGACTTATTTATGGATACATTACTCACCTAGTTTACCCTAAACGTTGTGCGGTTGTTTAGCAGCTTAGGTTTCAATTGATGGGTGGTCTTAGCATAAGTAGAAATGTCTGTACAAAGTGCGTGCAGGTTGTATTTTCCTTTAAGTCCATGTGACAGTCAAGGCATTCTCTTACAAGATTAGAAATGCAGATTTACAGCTTGTCATTAACACCTTCAGGACAGGCTAGGGAAATATTTGATACCTTTTTTGTCAATCAGAGCTAGACATATGTATTTAAAGGTATTGTTATAACTATAATTATTATTATTTCTTATTACTGTTAAAACAGAATATTTTTTATTTATGTTTTTTGAAATTAATTTTAACTACAGGTTAAATAACTGACTTTCAAAGACCAGAATACAGTAAAATTAGACATCATCTGAGTTATTTGTGTTTTGTTTTTAACTCCTCCTGTTATGTTAGTTTCTCTGGAACAGCAATAATGATCCTGGGTCAATTTGACCCAGGGGCATATTCAATTATCCAAAAGTGTCAGAACCCCAAAAATCCCAATACACATTTTCCTTTAAATCTAATTTTCAACTCCATTACTAACAATTTAAATCAAGATTTGCTCCATTGGTGTTCTGTAATTCTCACAGATCATAAATGTTTTACTTGTAGAAGTCAATTCCCAATACATTTCAGGGGCAGCAAATTCTGGAATATTTATTCCAATGTAGCGAAAAACTGTTTATCTTTAAAATGTTAAAAACGATGCTTGAAAAAACTTTTAACCACTGTTACTTAATTATACTCATCATGCTCAACCACATACTCATAAAGTAGGTGTCCATGCACATCATATTCATATTTTGTACTTTTGAGTTCTGTTGATGTAATAACTGTATTTATATTAATTGTTAATTTGTATATTCTTGTGTTATTTTAATTTTAGTATCAACTATTGTCTTTAAATGTGTCTATTTAGTATTTTTTAATTCATTTTTGATATTGGAACAATATTTGGGTGGAGGCTTCAAATAAGCTCTCTGAGTTTTCTGCCTCTTCCTGCACTTTATATTATTTATCTTTGCTATTTTTTTTTTGTATGTATTTTCTTTTAATTGTGTAAATAAATAAACATAAACATAAACATCATTGTTCAATGAAGACAACTCACTCGTTTTTCATTAAAATTAATGTTAAAAGTTTTTTAATGTACATTGGAAAGCCCTAAATATAAATACAATAGTTTTACATAACATAGATTTTTGTTTGTTTTATTTTATATTTTGAATTTTTTATGAAGTGATGTTGATAAATTAACACAACTCTTCTTCTGTCACATGCTGCCCATATTTTTATGCTGCATTTATCTGGTTTGGAGGGCATATATTGCTTAAAATAGACTTTAAAAAGGGTCAATTTGACCTGCAACATCACAGGAGGATTAAATCCACACTGGAAATCATGATATGTGTAATATTCCTGGTCGTGTTGCGCATGTGATGTTTTCTGTGAACGCCCCTCCCTTTGGCAAGCTGTTGTTATTCACAATTACATTTTTAGTCGTCTGGATTGTTTTTTTGCACTCGCCCTGTCTGCTCGGAGGAGGCAGACAGCTGATGATGAGCCTCTGGGTGATATTTAAAGCCCTGGGAAAGCGGAAACCTGGCCTGCAGTGCGTTATCAGCTGAGGGCTGCTGTCTCTCACACACAGCTAAATATCATTAGCTATCCAGAGGTACAATGGCGCTAACTGTAACAGAGCTACAGCTGAATATGGGAGGAAATATTGGGCTATTAGGGCGGTAATGCTTCCAGTTAACAGGAGACATCTTTTTGAAGAAGACGAGGTGAGTAAACATATTCAACTTTAATTATTTATGTACTAGTTTGACTCTTAGAGGCTTACTGTAGCAGATTGAAGCTAGCAAGCGACACAGCTGTAACAGGCACAGCTGATCTTTACTGGACAATGAGCAAGAACAGCAAATGGATCATGGTAGAAACAGCAGAGGAAATTATGCTAATGTCTTAAACATGTCACAACAACTCACACATAGACAGCTAATTTGTGCTGCTACGCAGTTTTTGGATAATATTAGTTACTACTGTCCAAGACTACGGAAGCCGAGAGACCATCGGTGTGCGCGATTCGTATTAGATGTCGTTATATTGAGATCACAGGGAAATTATTTCGTAATTACAAGAAAAAACAAGGCTTTCTGTTTTAGTTTGGTTTAGTTTAGTTTATTTATTATTCATCTGCCCATATGGACTTATAAGACACTACAAAAAAAAAAACAGAACAAAATAGGAGCAACAACAGAAGAAGAAAAAGAAGAGAGCAGTTAAATACTACACATGTCCAGCAATGACCTAAAGCAAGGGCGTCAAACTCATTTCAGTTCAGGGGCCACAGACAGCCCAAGTTGATGTGAGGCTGGACCTGTAAAATAATAACATAATAACCCTATAAATAACCACAAAAAAGTACAAGTACATTCTGAAAATGTTTACATTACATGAACTATCTTTCTACAAAAACAGCTGCTGTGTTTTCCCCATGATGAGTCTCATAGTGGGCCGAATATTTTACTCTTTAAGCCCTGAAACCTGCTGCGAACACACCCAACACACAGGTTACCGTTTCACCTGACACCAAGTGTAATGTTTACTGCAAAAGAACAGATAGATTATAATAATGAAGAAGGTAAATTTGATTATTATGGACCCCTCAGCTCCAGCATTAACAGTCTGCTTGCTGGACAGTGTTGTATGCAGGGGTGTAGTGCTAGTGTTAGTAGTTAGTGGATCATCTTATAGTGCTCTAAAAAGTCTTTATGAATCTCAACCGGGTTATGCAAACAGCAAGTCATCTATTTTCTCACTTTGAGAAAAAAAGTCCCAGAACACCGTCAGCAGTATGATTTTATGTGACCCCCAGAGGACAAATTTGAAATAATAGTTACTTTTATTGAAAAATTGCAGGTAACGTCTTCTCTGTAGTTTTTTCACTTTGCAAAGTCGTTCCGCGGGCCGGATTGGAACCTCTTGTGGGCCGGTTTTGGCCCGCGGGCTGCACGTTTGACACCCCTGACCTAAAGTAATTAAAAAGCACAGAGTTACACTTCAGACGTTTGACAGTGACAACAACTAAATCAGACATAGAGTGTGCTCCTACGCTCCTAC
The DNA here is from genome assembly GCF_009762535.1 of Notolabrus celidotus. Lineage (NCBI taxonomy): Eukaryota > Metazoa > Chordata > Actinopteri > Labriformes > Labridae > Notolabrus > Notolabrus celidotus. The sequence continues at coordinate 12,026,296 of NC_048273.1, read as the reverse complement.
GCTGCTGAACAGCATTCAACACAAACTGAGCAAACTGGATCACTTTGTGTGTAAACAGGAACTGAAGTCTATCTTCATCAGACATGCGAAACAAATCAGGACAGTTTTCTGACATTTTGTTGAAAAGACGGCACCTGAGATCATGATACGATGGACAGTAGACTGAAAAGTGCATTTCATTTTAAACTTCCTCCAGATCACACAAAGAACACTTTCTCTCCTCCTCTGGAACAGAGTGGAAGCGACCTGTTTCTAATGCCAGAGGAAGGATACCTCATCTCAGCTGAGCACAGACAGACCTCTGAGCTCTGGTTAGGTTAAGAGTGACATAAAGCTCATGGTGATACATTTTTTTGAACAGACAATATGTCGTATAATTTATCTTGTAACCCTAAAATCATCATTAAATGAATGGAGAAGTCGATGATGAGTTTCTGATTCATGTGGTCACACCTGATTTCAGCCTTGAAGACCACAAGTGAAGATTGTAATTTCATTTCTAAACAGACCAGTCTATTAATCAAAGCACAGCCTGGGTACTCCTTGTATAATATTTTACATTTTAAGTGTCAATTCGTTTCGAAAGTATACTGGATGATGTCTAAGCATGCTGACAATAGCAGCTCTAACCTCCTGTCAAATATTAACTGTGATAAAAGAAATGAGTTTCTGTTTTGTTGCAATAGCAGCTTTTGTATCTCAAACATTGACTGTCTATTACTCAAATAAATAGAGTTGTTTTTCTCAAGATAAAGAAAGAATTAACTTCCTTCTCTGCTCCCATAATCCACAGCAGTCTGATAAAAGCAACATCAGCTGGATGCATTGTTGACAGCTGTGTTAGCCTCCTGTCTAGCTCAAAATGAACACATACGTTTGTTAGCTGAGCCTTCTTTCACAGCATGTGTGTGTAAGGTATGAAAGTCCTCACTTTTCTGTAGTTAATGTTGCACAGTCACATTCAGATATGACACTTAATTGTAGAGGTTGCCATTAAAGCCCCATGAACATGTTTCCCTGCTAAAAGATCTGAAAGAGAAACTCAGAAAACACAAAACATCTTGTGTTGTTGTTGTCTTTGTTTTGGGGCTATCCTCTGTGTATTTGGGTCAAGGAATGTGCCTCTTAAACAGGCCCCATTCCTTAATCGGTATGCTTAAACAACAATACCAAGCAGTTATACTGGACCAGTAAGCCACTTCCTTTGAATGGATAAAGAGGTCGTCGGGAACATGTCTTTAGCTTCAACAAATATATGCAAGTATGGACAACCAATGACTTAAAGATGTTAAGCAGCTGACATTTTCAATTTTGGGTGTAAAAATAAGAAATCAGAGGTAGATAAGGAATGTTAACTATTTAGCAGTTGCTTCAAGAAATATCTATAACATCTATATTTTTAGGGGTTTGATAAAACAGGCAAGTATGCATTATTCAGCATGCTGAAGGGTAAAGAAAACGAGTCAATTATATTTCTATGATTTTTCAACACTTGTGATTTCCAGGCATTTTGATTAAACAGGGTTAAATATACACACGGTGTTGTATTGATGGTGTTTAAGGAGCTAGAATAAAGACGCAAACCCCCATGTATTAACACAAGACTTTATGCTCCATCTGCCATGTTAAACCCCCAGTTTAAAAACAGCAAAACAAAAACAGTGTTTAGCACATGGGATTATGGAAAGCATGTATGTTACAGGTTTGTGTATCACACAGTAACGGGTACACAGTTACTGAGCCCGGTTTTCTACAAACAGCAATTGCCTGGTGTTTACGCTGCATGACCACTAGTCACTGATAGGTGACTGAATGTTGTCATTTCTTTAAAAGGACAGGTTTATTATTTACCTACATGCATATTCACACTTAAGTCTCGGTGTAAATTTAATGTTGTGTAACAAATGTATTTATTTTTTCATCAATTTGAAATATTTCACTCTGAATGATCCTTATTTCAAGGTGTGTTTCTCTACAGAATAACATCCAACTCTGAGAGAAATGTTCTAGCACACTCAGCAGTACACCCACTATCTTTAGTCAGGAGTTATCTGAGGGGGGACAGCTGTTTATCAGTCTGCTGCACATCACATGCGCTGCCACTGACGCTCACTCTTGCTTTTATAACGGATCAGCAGCTTTTGGCAACTTTGGCCCACCTCCAAAATGACAGCTTCCTATTACAAAATGTGTTTGTAGATAACCTCAGTTACTCTGACATGAAGGGAAAGGATTGGTACATGAGGTAGTCTTCCAGATGAGCACTGTCACAACATATAGCCGAGTGTACCTGGATGTAGAGGTTGTGTTAACAAGATCATTGTATACGATACACCCTTAAATGTTTTTGCTTTCCAGTGAAATTAAACCTCCCTCTTCTAGTTCACATAAATGGAAAGAGACATGTAATCACCTTCCACAGGTTTCAGTAGAATCCTCGAAAGTAAATGTGTGGAAGACCTTAATGTTTTGCATGTTTTTATAAGGGAGCTAGCTGTACCACAGAGTGACAATATCCACTGTGCAATATCCTTACCACCCTAACATCCTTGTAAATATCACCTTCATTCCCAGCGATTTTGTACATAGCTAATTCTAACTATTCTGCACTTCTGTTTATTCTTAATTATTATTATAATTTTATAATTTTATTTTATTTTATGTATTTTATTTTGTAATTTATTTTAATTCTATATCATTTCATCTTTATATTATTTTATTTTTAAATGTATTTTGATTCTATTTTATTTTATCTTTATTTTATGTTTTAATTGTTTAAATTCTATTTCATTTTATCTTGATTTTATTCTATTTGATTTTATCTTATTCATATTTATATCTAATTTTATTCCTCCTATATATAAATATTTTGACTGTATATAAGAGCATACTGTAATGACTGAATTTCCCCCTGGGATAAATAAATTATTACTGATTCTGATTCTGATAAGTCAAAGTACGAGATTATCAGTATAAAAATGTCTTCAAGGAGAAAAAGTATTCATCGTTCATTAAGGTCCATGTTGGAGGGACATATATTGTCTGACTGGATTAAGATGCAGTAGTGTGAAAGAAGCACCTCAGCTGGTAAAGGCAGGGCTGATTTTAACAGCTGTATACCATTTGAGCCTCCTCATCATCACTGATTGCATCATCATTTATTTTATGATTTTTTTAGTACAAATATCTCAATCTCCCTCGTAATTAAAGCAGAAAAATTAACGTAGTGGCTGAAAATATCACGTCTCAATTAAATCAAAGAACCAACGCTGATATTCATGTGACTAAATCTTCATCTATCTTTGTCTCTTTCTCTAGAATCCAACCATTCTCATCAGTGGCAACCAGCCTTAGTGTTTCCCGCTTCCCAAGTCAACCATCACTCCCAACCCTTTACGTCCTCACCTCCACTTCTACGGTCAGTGTCTGGCCTCTGTAGCCATGACAACAGGGGGCTGTTGCCATCTGCCCGGCTCTCTATGTGACTGTGCGAGCAGCACCGGCCTGTGGAAGAGCGTGGAGGAGACGGGCGGGGAAGGGTGCCAGGCGCTCTACGTCACCCAGGTCACAGCCATAGATGGACAGTTGCTCTCGTCTGTGCTCAAACCTGTGTGCTCACAAACGTAAGACATCACAGCAAGAGCTTTGATTCAGCAAGAACACATTTCATAGACTCAAGATCTACCTTTTTAGTCCCGCTTTTAACTGAGTTTCATTCTTATAACAGATTTATTTATTTATTTATTTATTATCTAGTTCAAATTTTAGTGACTTTTATTCTATTTTATTCATTTATGTACTTATTTATTGTATTGTTAAGTATAGCATCTTATTTTCTTTTAATGGTTTAATATTTTAGTGTTTTATTATCTTACACATTTATTTTATTTTGGTTATTTTAATTTCTTGTGTTGAGTTTTAACATCTTATTTTACCTCCAGTGTTTCCTCATTAAGATATCATGAGAGCGTTTCCTCAGTTCGCTCAGCAACTTCCTTTTTATTTTTCATTTATTTATTTATTTAATTTGTATTGTTTTTAATATTATTGTTGTATATATTGTGTCCTGAACCTTAGGATTGTGGGGTGGGTTTGGGGTCAGGGCTGGGGGTGGGATCTTTTTCTTAATTTATTCTCTCTTAAGTTGTTTTTATGTACAGCCCTTTGTGTTACAATGTCATTGTATGAAAAGCGCTTTATAAATAAAGTCTGATTGATTGATTGATAGAAACCTTATATATGATTGATTTCTCTCTGTTTTAGTGATGGCCCCATCTGTCGTATTTGCCATGAAGGAGGCAACAGTGAGACTCTTCTGTCTCCTTGCGACTGCACGGGAACACTGGGCACGGTGCACAAGAGCTGCTTGGAGAGGTGGCTGTCGTCTTCCAACACCAGCTACTGTGAGCTCTGCCACACAGAGTTCAGCATTGAGCGCCGTCCAAGGCCCCTCACAGAGGTAACAAAGGTCAATGCCCTTTGCATTGTCTGCATCAATCTCCTGCTTTTGATTTTTAATCCTACTGTTAGGCTGCTGTTTGTAAATGCTTGTGCTCATATGGTAAATTCTGATTTCATTGTGTCTCTTCTGTTATTGTTTCACTAATGATCTCTCCCTCTTCTTTATTTTCCTGTCCCTTCTCCTACAGTGGCTGCGGGACCCGGGACCTCGCAATGAGAAGAGTACACTTTTTTGTGACATGGTGTGCTTCCTGTTCATCACACCCCTTGCAGCTATTTCAGGCTGGCTCTGCCTGAGGGGGGCTCAGGACCATCTCCAGCTGGGGAGCTGGCTGCAGGCTGTTGGCCTCATAGCCCTCACCATAGCCCTCTTCACCATCTATGTCCTTTGGACCCTGGTAATAATGAATTTACATAGAGATTCAACTGTCTTACTAATTTTCAAGTTTCTTCCTATTTGTCGAAGTGACTGCCTCTGATTAATCTCTCATGGTCTCTTATCTGGTTGTCCACGCAGGTATCCTTCCGCTACCACTGTCAGCTGTACTCGGAGTGGAGAAGAACAAATCAGAAAGTACGTCTGCTCATTCCTGAAGCCAAGGAGTCTAACTCTTCCCAGCATTCCTTGCTCTCTACAAAGCTGATGAAGAAGTCTGCCAATGAGAGTATAGTATGAGAGCAAACCCAGATGGTTCAGGAAGAGTGACGGACGATTTTTGATGCGTCAGACCTGCCAACAAGCCTTTAAAGAAGCACTTGTGGACGTTTTTTATTTTCGGCTTTGTGACTTCTTTTCCTTTGCCTCATCAGTACTGAATTCAATTAGCATTTTTTGAATTTGTCCCCCTGTGGTTGCAGGGTAAGGGGACATTTAAATGGGGTCTGTCCGTCCTCACGCTTGGTGTTGACCAACTTATGCAAAAAGGCACTAAAGAATGGAGTAGCACATGGAGATGTGCAGAGACTTTGGGAGAGACACAGCCTCACTGGCATAAATGCAAAGACGACTTTAGATAACAGCTGAATAACTTGTGACCAAAATAACTTTTCAGTGGACCGTGAAGAGTTTTATGATTGTTCAAACAACTCCATGATGATTCTCTGATGATCTCAGAGTTCAGCAGCTCCATTGAAACTGGCCATGGCCCTCCCAGCGTAGGACTTCTCTGCACAAAATCGCCTTTTGAGGAGATCTTTGAAGTAATCGGAGTGATCCCTCGTGAATCTGTAAAGGGTTTTACATTTTACAATACAGATGCTAATATGCTGTCCGAAAGGAGACTTTATTTTTAGCACAATCCCATTGGACTTCTTTCAAGATGTGTTTTGCCATATCTGTTTTTACATCTGATGCAAGAATGGATGTCAGCATAGCACTACTAAAGCCAGAGAATGTGCAATAACAACACTGTGGACTTCAAGGTCTTCACACTACATGCAGAGACCTTTACCAACATGCACAGTTATGCATGCAAGCACTGTTAATAATTATTATTTTTTTTTTTTTAATGTTAGTGTTTTCTTAAATTTTTTCTTTACCACTAAAGAGTGAGCAGATGAACTATTCCTACAAAAGTAGGGTTAATATTTTCCTCATAGAGGTTCTTGTATTATCAGCACTTAGCAGGCAGGTCTCCTAAAGACCTCTGCATCTCATTTTGTCAAAATGGCTTTTAGAGAAACACTTTCACAAGAATTGTTAGGTGGCTGATGCAGTGTACTAAAGCCTCCTTTTTCTGGCGTGTATAAGTACTTCAATAAAGCTGTTCTGTTTCTGTTTTTATTTTCACTCGTACAGACTTCAGTTTCTCAAAAAACACTACATGCTTGTGTGAAAAGCGTTTACCAGTTAAATCAAAATGTCAACCATAAACGATGACAAATTATGCAAGCAGCACTAAGGCTTAATGTGACTTCATCTTGACATTCTCTTCCTCGGAAGCCTCTGTATGCTCACGTGCTCTTCATAGACTATTTACTCTGGCAATCCAAAACAGCTGACATTGATGAGTTTATTTGGATTGCTGACCTGCCTTCATCAGGTTTAATGTTACTGAACAGACTCAAGGGGAACTGGCTTCCTTTGGGGGAAGAATGGGAAAAAGAATTCACCTCTGTATCTTTACACAGAGGGAAGAGTGTCACATACTACAGCTTTAATTTAACAAGACAGAAAGTACAATCCAGTGTCTGCCTTGTGCCCAAATCTCCAGGTCATGACATGTTCCAGTTTGTAAAACCATCCACTTTATTTAGGTTATGGGGAGACAGATAATTGCCACCTTAAGTAACTTTGGCCATTTCATGAAGAGATAAGCCTGAAGAAATTCCAAGAGCATGTAGTAATGGCAACCAATGTTTATTTCAAACTAACAAAACATTGGGAATAAGAATACAAAGATCCTCTATTTTTGAGTGAAGCAGGTGTTCAGCCTGTGGCTCAGTATAATTTTGATGATCTTACTATTTGAATGCTTCATATTCTAAAGCATTAAGGTCTGTGGGGTGCATATAAATAACATTGAAAGCATAAGAACTAAAGCAAAAGAGGCGTGCTTAAGATCTGTCTGATGCCATCTGGTTGTTACCAGTTTCAAAACCAACCTCTTGGATTTAGTCCTCTCTGTTAAGGAGAATAACATTCATGATTGAAAACATCTGATATTTTTCTAATGTGCTCCTCTCTAAAACTGACTGGGGTCAGTCATAGGGCCTTTAAAAGAGGCCTCGTATATTGCCAAATTCTCAAAGTACACTATACCACTACCAGTGTGTCATTGCCAAAGCTTTGGATTTTGTGCACAAGTGTGTTGTTAATGTTTCTGATGTTTCAAAATACTTAAGATAACTAAATACTGTTTTAACAATCAGACTTAAAATGATGTTCATTGGCTTAGCCTGGTTCCAAAGAGATTGTTCCTTGTGTTGCAAACAAAATGTAAAAATCAGAACAGATTTTGAATACTGCCCATCAAGACCACATTTTAACTTTCTGTCCTTTCCTTATTGTCCCTGCCACACAGAAACCTTGAGGAGTACCATGACATTGTAAATTCTGTGGGTTATTTCATATGTCTTGTTAGTGATGCTGTAAATGTTCAGCAGCCATCTTTTTCTCTTATATTTCACTAGCTACAAATGCCATTTCCTTGCCCTGGCCTTTTGTCTGCACTAACATTCCACTCTGTTTCACTGAGCTCTCGGTGGGTTGCCCCACATACCAACCCAGTTAATCGTTTGTTTGTGTTTTGAACAGATCTCAGAACAAAGGATTAAATCCTGCAGTACTATGATGCACCCAGGGTGCCACACCAGCTTATGAATCATTTGATCATCCCTGTGTTTACTGTTTATCATGAGCAACGCTTTACTTTAAGTGTGGGGTCTGTTTGGGCGCTAATGTGAAGTCCTGTAAGAAACAACTCAATCTGTCAATGCAGAGGAAGTCTTGCTTGTGTGGCCACTGAACTTCATTGTAGTGAATTATTTAGTGTTGGCGGTCCATACAATGTTGCTCTCCTGCCTCTTTGGGTCAGTGGAAACAGAGGGAACAGATCTTTATGTCTCCAAAGACTTTAACAGTTATAACATATGATCGTCATGACAAATGTTACTTATTTATTTTACTTCCACTATTCAAATGCAGATATAACGTTTTTGTTTATGATACAAATAAACTGGTAACAGTTATTTATGATGTTGTATAGTGTAATACCATTTTGTAATCTTTTCATTTCACATATTTTTTAATGGTCGTGTGTGTTAATATATATATTTTGTAATTTATGTTACATTTCTGAAGCACTTACATTTCCAAATATGTTCATAATTTGCTGTGAAAAAAAAAACCTTCACAGTACTGGAACCTCCAATCAGCCAACAAATGTTTGCCAAGCAAATAAACCATTTGGATTAACTGTTTGTGAATTTGTGTTTATAGCCAGTTTGTTTTTTTGTTTACATGGACGTGAACATAATAACCTCTATTTTGTCTGACATGTATGATATGGCTGTTTACAGATAATGCTCTTAGTACAGCAAGGATGAGATCTCATTACTGTAAGTCTGTTTGTGACCACAGCTGTATGCAGCCAGTAATCCTGATGAAAAACAACTGGGGATGTCAAGTTTTACTACTGTAGAGATTCAAAGAATCTCATCCCATCTGCATCATTTGGGAAGTATAAGCAGCTTAACTTGAAAACACTCGTTCACAGTATTCCTGTGTAGTCTTTTTTTTTTTTTAACAAACATCAGTTCTCTAAAAACAGAGTCAAAGTGTTAAAAGGTCTTAAGGGAGTGTTTAAGGAATCCCCAACCAAGCTTTTTTCTTTTATAGTCTCTCTTGTAGTTTGCTCCGATAAAGAGTATGAACACACTAATTGCTATCTCGGAGAAACAAGACTCAGAAGTCTTGTTTTATTTAACAACCTGAAAGCTTTGAAGACGGGCTAAGATCATTTACCCACAGTAGCACAACAACCATCAAGAAATACCCGTTAATTAAAATTAAAAGTTATAGTCAAAGAATATACTCAATGTGACATCACATCACTCAGTTTTTCATTAGATTTAACCATGTCTTGTAAAAAAATTATATATAATTACATACTAAATTATTATTATGACATCCTGTAAGCTACATTTTAGTATTGTCATGGTGGAGTTAGTATGAGCAACATCATAATTTTCAAGAATCCTAGTGTGCAACACTCACCGTGTTATAATAAAAACTAGTGATGTCTTATTAAGTACATTAAAATTGAGGACTTAATCAAAGCATAAGTACCTAAAAATTGCACTCAGCAAATAAGTGACATGGAACCAACCTCTTCCTTTATAAAATTAAAAATCTCAGTCAGAACGTAATTCATTTTTTAAGCATTTTATTGTAAATTTTAACAGTTCTTAAATTTAAAGTAAAACAATGCAAAATTAAGCCAAATATTCTACAATAAATACATAATGAGGACATTTTTTGGCATGATAACTTATCTGTTGTCAGAACCACATAACACATAATACTGCTTCATAAGGTTGGAGTTACTGCCTGTGGGTTATTTACACAGCACCATCTAGTGGTAACCTTTGAAATGTGTTTAACAACCTCCCTGTACATAGAGTTTCAGTTCAGCTCAGTTCAAACTACCTCACAGCACAGGCTTTCATGAGGCAGCGGACGCCGCCTTGTTTCTTCACCTTTGCAGTGACTCCATGAACGACTCTACCGACCACCTGACATAAAGGCTTCTTAAAGTTTTCTTTCATGGCAGAAGAGAAGAGCACAAGTGAGTTCAAAAGTCTTATATCAAACAGAAAAAAAGGCATAAAGGACAGTGACGGGGAAGTCAGTCGTGATTAGGGCAACGAAAAGTGCTCAGGTAATGGGATGTCAGGGTGGATGTGGGAAGATGGAGGATGAGTGTCATGGAGTTTATGGTCACAGGCTCTGGCAGCACTGCAGTTTGTTGCCCTTCTGACCATCAGTGGTTGGGGGGACACTTATGTCCACAACATTGTTGCCTGGAGACTCATCGTGTGCAGATCTGTCCGCTATCTGCTTCTGTGACACAATGCGGTAGATTTCTGAAGAGGGACAATATAGAACAAAAGACACAATAATGTTCGTATTAGTAGAATTATTTCTCCAAATGTTTCTTATATTGACAATGCTACATTTGTATTATTGAGATCCTCAGGTAAGACATAGCAATAAACTCTGCAGCATCTTGTTTTTCCCACCTGTTAAAATGTTCTTGAATGCTTCTTCTACGTTTGTTGAGTCCAAAGCTGACGTCTCAATAAATGACAGGGTGTTCTTTTCTAAGATGTGAAAACAATAGAGATACATTTGTAGAGAATCAGGTTTGTATGTACATATAGTATCTGATATATTCACCACAGCACGTGGTTATTTACCTGAGAAAGCTCGAGCCTCATCAGTGGGCACTGCCCTGAGGTGACGGAGGTCGCTCTTGTTTCCAACCAGCATGATGACTATGTTGTTGTCAGCGTGGTCCCTGAGCTCCTTCAGCCAGCGTTCAACGTTCTCATATGTCAAATGCTTGGCGATGTCGTAAACTAGGAGTGCCCCGACTGCGCCCCTGTAATATCTGGTGACAACATCAACAGGATTAAGAGCCTGAGTAGGATAACCATCCCTGGGTTTACTCCAATGCTATGTTTGTAACAAAACACATTAGTTACACTCAAAGAAAACACTCACGCTGAGGTGATGGCTCTGTAGCGTTCCTGTCCAGCTGTGTCCCAGATCTGTGCCTTTATCGTCTTGCCATCCACCTGGATGCTACGGGTGGCAAACTCCACCCCAATGGTACTCTTGCTCTCCAGGTTGAACTCATTTCTTGTGAAACGGGACAGCAGGTTACTCTTCCCCACTCCAGAGTCTCCTATCAGTACAACTGCAATCAAAACAGAAATTGTAAGCTCTCTCAATGATTTGGTACACAATCAATACTATTCAGCTATGTTAACATTTCCCTCTACACAGTTTCACCTGTATAACTTTTCCTCCAACATGCACTATAGCGAAGTTATCATACAGCCATGGTTGTAGTCAGTAATCCTGAAAGTGCTGACTTTCTTGGTTGCTTTCTCCCTGCTCTGAGAAAACCTTATCTGACTTTGCACTGCTGGGACTCAGGCAGGAAGAAGCTGCCAAAAGCTCTCTGTTCTATGGGAAACCTGACTCAACAGTTTCTCAAGGCCTCGACTCCTGTGTTGTTGGTACGAGTCATCGCTATATCCTCAAACACAAGACGTGGTGTTTTATAATTGGCTGGAGCTGATCCTTACAAGACAGAAACAAAATGCATAGATATTTCTATTTCCTCTCAAGTAAAAATTCAATTTCTATGAAGTTAATGACACTTATAAGACTGAATCAATATTCAAAGTTATCTAAAGTAGTTAGGTTGGACAGACAGACCACCAGAGTGCCCTCTTCCTGATCCATGTACTTTCTACATAGCTTATATTGTCTTCTGTACATACTTTTATTATCATTATTTACATTTTTATATCTTATTAATTACTTCTTCTATTAATATTATTTGATATTCTTATTTATTGTGTATAGGAGCAACTTTAAAGACTGAATTTCCCCCCAGGATAAATAAAGTATTTCTGATTCTGATTCAGAATGGCTATCCTAACGTGTAAATGGATACTCAGGTTATCACATTATGAAATCCAACACATCTGTCAAGTGTAACTAAGTACTGACCAACAGTGTGGTCCATGTTAGAGAAGGTAGATTAAGTGTAACACGTTTACAAGTTGACCCACAGTCAAAAAAATGTCCCTTTAACTAGAAAGCAAGCTCAGCAACATGTTATCAGGACTCAGGTGTGAAACCATGTGATCTGTGACTCAGTTGTCCATACAGGTCAATCTATGGTTATGTATCTGTGGTCATCACATGAAAAATACTTTCTTTTTTAAACCAGGAACATCTCTCTAACAGAAAATCAAAGCCATATTGAAGTTAATGTTTTTTATTTGGTAGGGTCCTCCCTCAAGTGAGAGATTCAGTCTCCCACAAAGGAAACTCTTGTTTCCTCTATTCATTCAAGTTATCTGAGGCAGTACAACGAGAGAGGGCAGATCAGTAGGTTTAAAAGTGTAAACTTCTTTTACATGAGCACAAAGTTGAATGTCTTTGTTTGTGTTCAGAGATCCACCGTTAGACCAGCTAATGCAGGCAGCCTAGCTTACAGGGCTAACTCTCCACACGCCCTGCTGACAGTAGAATCCAGATCATTTCACCCCGACAGGACTAAAAGTAGAAACCAAACTACGTAAACGTGCAGCCGTGTGATTCATTACAAATGACGAATGGGAAAACACGCCACCTCTGCTCTGGTTAAGACAACAACCTGCCTGGTTACAGTTTAGCTCCAACACCAGCTGATGAGAGACATGACATACACAGTTAGCACGCATGCTAACCGAAGCCTAGCAAGTTTCTCTGCTATGTAACATCAAACATCTAGAAACAGCTCACCTTTAAACAAGAAATCATACTCGTCGTCTCTGTTCCCCATGGTTAGATAAAATCACCTTTCGGAGGTTGGGGGGGATGACAGAGAATACTTTTCCTGCCCTGTCCAGGGTGCTGTGTGCCAAGATGACAGGAGACAATGCGCACATTGCGCAGGAGGAGCAGAGTTGCGTTACACCGTCACGTGACATACAGGTGCCAGGGTGGGTAGTGCGTGCCTGCTGAGGCTCCTCGCGGGGGCGCGCACAGCTCAGGTGACACCCAGGTGACACCACAAGGGAAACCCATGGGACACCACTTAAAAATACAACAGATTTCAGTTGGCGGACTGATGTGTGCAACCTTAACTTACTCTTTCCCCACTTATTTATTATCATTATTATTTTATTATTTTATTTATTTATTTTCTATTATTGTTATTTTTTTGTAATTGTTGAATGGCCTTGTAATGGGTGGTGGCTGGGAAAGGGTGTTCACATTCAGGTGTGACAACTTATGTCGGTTCTATATTTTTGTACTTTATGTTGTATATCCATAGACTGTATATCTGTGTGTATATCTCACTGTCTGTCTAAAATGTTGAAAATGTTATATAAATAAAGTTGGAAAAAAAAATACAACAGATTTTCGACAATTTACCTCTCTCTCTCTCTCTCTCTCTCTCTCTCTCTCTCTCTCTCTCTCTCTCTCTCTCTCTCTCGCTCTCTCTCTCTCTCTGTGTGTGTGTGTGTGTGTGTGTGTGTGTGTGTGTGTGTGTGTGTGTGTGTGTGTGTGTGTGTACATCTATTCCTAATATTGAAAGGCTGTTTGAGCTCCAAGAACGTGGACTGACTTTTTAATTAAATATTTGTAATTAAAGTGAGTATCCCAGCTAGCAATGTTCTGTTCTAAAACATTCTCTACAGAGAATGTTACTGTAATGTTTTCAGTGGGAAGTTTGCTATGTGCTCAAAGAATGTTCTCTAGTAACATTCTCTAAAAACTTTATTAAAATGTTTGGTAAACATTCATAAAATGTTAAGTGACATCAGTGCCCGAATGTTCTTGAGACATTCTAAGTGCAAAGTTTTCTTTATGATCACAATTTGTTGTCAGGTTACGTACTCTAAAAACATTCAATAATCTGTGACCCAAAGAATGTTATTAAAACACCTTTTGAATTCTAAAGATAAAACATTCTATCTTTCCTCTAATTAAATATCACCAGAATATTCTTAAATAAAACATTTTATGATTTGAGGCGTCAGAAACATCCTGAAAACATTTTTTACATGTTGCTTTGAGAATGTTGCTTCTTTGCTATTAAGTAACATTATTTAGAACATTTTATAGAAACCATTCAATAATCTGTTACCTAAAGAATATTATCAAAAAATCATCTGAATGTTAAAGACAAAATGTTCTTCTTTCATTAATAGTTAACAAAAAAGGAACATTATTTTAAAAACTGAATATTTTAACCATCAAAAAACTGCGTAAAAGGGCATGGAGCTCATTTTTCTGCTCTTAATTACTATCTTTTTTCAAGCTTTCACTGCAAGTTTATGTTCTTATATTTCACTGTGGTCATCATTCTCCATCTGCTGAGGAGACTGAAGGATTTCGAAATGCAGAGAACACTCCTGAGGACCTTCTATGACTCAGTGGTATCGTTGTGTGGTTTGCTGGAGCAGCAGCATCATTGCTGTTGACAGATAGTAACTGAACAAGCTGGTGAAGAAGGTCAGCTGTGTTCTGGGTTGCCTCCTTGACCCTGTGGTGGTAATGGAAGACAGACTATAATAGAAAAGCTATCATCTCTTAGGAGAGCAGTTTGGAACAGTACCAGCACTGGGCAGCTTCTTTGGTGTCAGGCTGCTTCAGCTGTGGTGTCTGAAGAGGAGTTACCACGAATCCTCCTTTCCCACTGCAGTTACACACACCCCAACTACAAATGAATGACATCATATCACTTAACAATTTAAGATAATGATAAAAAAAAAAAAAAAAATGTAATACTGTTGCTGTTTTTCTGTGAAACTGCAGCTCTTTAACTGCTTGATCAATGTGTATTGTGTTGATTTATTTAATTAATGTCCACATAAAGGTTTAAAAGGTTTATCATATTTATCTTACTTTATCATAGCACTGTAAGTTACTGATTTTGAGGAAAGGGCACCAAATCCTGATCTCACTTGAGCTCTAAAATGGTACGAGCTTGGCATAACACGATGCAATTTAATCAATCAATCAATCAATCAATCAATCAATCAATCAATCAATCAATCAATCAATCAATCAATCAATCAATCAATCAATCAATCAATCAATCAATCAATCAATCAATCAATCAAGCTTTATTTATATAGCACCTTTCATTTACATCAAATGAAATTCAAAGTGCTTTACAGCAATTAAAAACAAGAAAGAAGCAGAAATAAAATAATGTCAAGACATTAAAAAACAAAAATGGATTCTTAAAAAAGAGACAAATGCACACCAACAACAATTAAATATGTGTAATTTAAATGAGATAAAGCATCAAATTAACATTAAGAATAAAAATAGTTATGATAAATAAATAAAAAAGGGTAAGGATCAGAGTTGATGATAAAATAAAGGCTAAAAATATCAAGAAAAGTGAGTAGATAAATAAAAAACAGATGGTTAGAATTATAAGATAATAAAACAACATCAAAATCAATATAAAACATTTGTATTATTGTATTATTAAAACAATGATACAATTGTTAAACCCTACATTAAAGCCAGACTGAATAAGTTAGTTTTTAGTTTAGGTTTAAAAGTCTCAATATCTCCATCTCCATTCAGTTCCATTCAATATAACAGAAGAACAGTCCTTAAACATATACATTCAAATAAATGAACAACATTTAAAACAGCAGACCAAAGAACGAGTGTATTGAGCATAGTTTAGTGAGTTAGATGTAAATTGAACCACAATAAATTCCTCCTGAGTACCAGCAGAGGGAGCCACCCTCCTTGCCAACTATGACATTAACCAATAGATATTTATGGGGATCCTTTTGTCTAAATGTAAAGATCAGCTGACGTATACCACTAAAGTCTCGTGCCTTAGATCGTTTGGTTGTTGTTGGTAATAGCAACTGCACCTAAACATTTACATTCAGACCACTAGTAACTTTCTACTCATGGAAGCAGCTAAAAGTTTTCCAGATGTTGGTATTGAGCATTAACATATTTTAGAAACTATAACACTTTGTCAACACCTTTTATTCATAAAGCCTATATCTAATCCCTACTAGGCCTGTCACTGGTATACAAATCAGCCACATGATTATTTACATCAGTGCTCATCAAATGTGATTTATACGGAAGAGGATAAGTGCCACTGAATAGAAAATTAAGGTGCAATACATTTATTTCTTATTATTCTGAGATTAAATTTAGAATTCTGTCTTTTTTTTTCAGAGTTCTGACTTTAATTTATTTCTCAGAATACTAAAAACTAATCTTGCACCCTAGCTTTATTTTATTGTCTCAGTGGCCCTAATCCTATTTATGGTTTATGACCAAAAGTTAAACCGATACCAACAGAGTAGTTCATTTGATACCTTTTATATGTCACTCTATGTAAACAAAAGCATTAACCTTCTTAAAATGCTGTTCTGCTCATCTGATTTTAACACAAATAGAGTTTGAAAGTGTTCAAATAATTAGAATTATTCAATTAACATGCAAAAATGTCCAATAAAGTACTACTTGAAAGTGTACTTCAAACACTAGACCACTAGACTACACCATACCACAAACAGCTGTGGTAGTGGACCAATGACATGAGGCATGAAGTCAAACGGGGTTCAGTGATTGGCTGTGACAAATAGTCATTTCGTTTGACCAGGATAAAAAAAAGGATGAAATCATTTGACCTGGAAAGATTAAAAAACCCTGGGTATGGCATTAGCCCTGTCGGCTCCTTGTGTGCACAGATTTTAACATTTAAAATGTTCAAAAATTATATTTTAAAGTAGCTTAAAGCATTTGTAGTCCTACTGAAACAATCCCTTGTTCTGTTTTCCACCTCAGATAGCAGCAGAAGAAGAATATATGAAGGTAGTGTTAGATTCAGGTAACAGGCTAACCTCCATCTGGAATGCTGGAAACTGAAAATTCTGTTCTCTCTGACTTGGGGTATGATGAAGTATTTATGGCCACATGAAGTGTAATATTTAAGATACAGATGTAATCTAGAGCTCTAATTGAAGCTTACAAAGTAAGGCAGTTATTTAAATACAAATGAGGCAGTGACATCAGAATCAGAATCAGAATCAGCTTTATTGGCCAGGTATGCTTGAACACACAAGGAATTTGACTTAGGCAAACTGTGCTCTCTTTGTACAAGGCATAAGAATAAGGATACAAATAAAAATAAAATAAATATAATAACAATAACATCAGCTATAAATACAAAAGAACAACAAATAGGCATGACAAATATGTACAGGCTAAAATAATATGATATAAGTGCAGTGGTGAGTTGCAGAGGTACTTTTTACATTAAAAAAATAATAGTTAAATAATACATAAAATAGAAATATGGAATTCTGCTGGGGGAATTGTTGTATTGTATATTTACATGTATATTTACAGAGAGTATTTATCTGACAGGTATGACACTGTTATGTTTTAGTGTTCATCAGAGTGACAGCCTGGGGGAAAAAACTGTTCTTATGGCGGGTTGTTTTGGCGCACAGTGATCTGTAGCGCCTGCCGGAGGGGAGGAGTTTGAAGAATTTGTGTCCAGGGTGTGAGGGGTGAGCGGTGATGCTACCTGCCCGTTTCCTGGCCCGGGACTGGTACAAGTCCTGGATGGGGGGCAGGTCAGGTCGACACAGATGATTTTTTCTGCAGTCCTTATAGTCCGTTGCAATCTGTGTTTGTCTAGTTTGGTTGCAGATCCAAACCAGAGAGTGATGGAGGTGCACAGGACAGACTGGAGGATTGAGGTGTAGAACATTATCAGCAGCTCCTGGGGCAGGTTGAACTTCCTGAGCTGACGCAGGAAGTACATCCTCTGCTGGGCCTTTTTCCTGATTGTGTCTATGTGGGAGGTCCACCTCAGGTCCCGGGAGATAGTGGATCCCAGGAACCTGAAAGAGTACTGTGGACTCTTTCAGGTTCCTGGGATCTCCCGGGACCATATAATGCTCAAAAGTGACCATTTCATATGAGATTTCATCCAATAGATGCTATTTTTATAGTGTTGTTGTGTATTTTGATGATGATATTTTAAAATCTAAAATCAGCAAGTACCAGAATCTTATTTTGCCACTTTCCCCTATGTGTCAGGATACTCTATGTCAAATGTCATACTTGTATATCAAATAATGCAATTTTAACACCTTATTTTGTAGATTTACATTATCATGCCAGGAGCATTTCTCAAAAAAGTTTTTTTTTGGCCCCTCACGACCAAACGGGCCCAATGTTGAGAGTGCTCATTGTTATCTTGAGGATGGCCCATGGTATAGGCTTATTGGAAATGCTAGAGAAAAAAGGTAGCCAAAAACATCCTGAGGGCTGGGCCTGGCTTCCGGCCTATTTGGCTCATTAAATAACACAATCGTCTCAGTCTCATTAGGTGGTTGTGGCCTACTGCCATATTTGGTGATGGCTGTTTGGTGTTGATCTGACATGGTTACTTTCATTTGCTGATGTAAACTTGTCATACCAGTCGTTCATTGAAGAACTGTGAGGATTTATTAGTTTATAATTATTATTATTATATAAAGTTCTGTGTCAACGAAAATTCTGAAGTAGACCCGCCCACTTTACACCTGAACCAATCAGCTGTGCGGACAGTTCCGCCCCTTAGTGTAGGGATAGACTGAGATTCTGAGATTCTCTCAGTGTCGTATAAAGGAATCTTTAGTGCGGTAGAGCAACCTAGTTTAATATTTATGCGAAGATATACACTATAGGTATAGTAAAAAATACTGTATCTTTCTGATTTATCAACATCGACACTTCAATGGCCAAACGAACAGGGCGGCAAAGGAGCCAGCTGCCAAACTGCTACTATGAGGGATACCTGGACAAGAGGTCGTTTAAAGATAAGGTATCTTACAGTACTGCTTCTGTTTATGTTTTCTCTGGGCAAACTGTTGGTGTTTTTGCTGCATGCAACCAGTATGTTGAACAGCACAAGTTTATTATTATTATTATTATTATTATTATTATTATTATTATTATTATTATTATTATTATTATTATTATTATCAATATTCAGTGGTGGACAGTAACAAAGTAAATTTACTTGAGTACTGTACTTAAGTACATTTTTTGAGTATCTGTACTTAACTTGAGTATTATTTTTTGGGGATACTTATTACTTTTACTCCCCTGCATTTCTATCAATGCTCTAGTTCAGGGGTGTCCAAACTTTTTTCAAAGAGGGCCATATATGATGTTGTCAGAATACCTCAGGGCCAGTGGCTCCTACTGAGACTTAGGAATCCCAAAAGTTATATATGAAATATTCATTTAATAACAATCATTTTAAATTTTGTCTCAATAAATCAGTAACTAGGTAGTCCTCAGTTCTCCACAAGCCATGTACACATGAGCAAACGTTATCTTCTTCTGGAGGAAAATGTTTTTCATTAGGGTCGGGGAATGTGGGAAAAATATTGTATCATTATTTTCCTATGGCAGGATCATGATCTAGATTTCATCACACTTCTTTTTTTATGTGGTTTTTTAGACCTTTCTGACAAGCAGGCAACATTTTAAGAACAAAATAATTATTTTCCTGAGTTCTGAACATTTTTGATGCACCAAATTTTGCCTTTTCTGCACAATTTCATCATTTGATCTTGTCTTGTGTCCTCTTTTGTGTCTTCTGAAGTTTTAGTGTTCATCAAGAACATTTTTCACATCATGATAAAAACATTAATTTGAAAACTTGTCAACTTTAAGAGTCCTTGTGTTTCTTCTTTATTGCCGTCTTGCAGGATTCCCAGAGCTTTGGCTTTAGACAGGTAGTCCATATGAAGCTTTTTGAGACGTTTCTGGATTGACTTTAGTTTTGTTTGTAGAAAGAAACTGATTAATTTCTTTGCTATAAATAACACAATTTAAGATGGGGCCATAAATAAATGGACCTGGGGCCGCAATTGGCCCCCGGGCCGTACTTTGGACACCCCTGCTCTAGTTACTCACTACTTTTGCTTTGAAGTCAGCTCATGAATTTCCTTCTCTTTTCTGAAATCTGATCCTAAGACAGCAAAATGTGTTTGTGTAGTTCTGTTTGTCTCAGTGGTTTAGTCATACCTGTATATCGTGCGTCTCCACTATTGAACGTGGAGCAAACACAGAGCAAATATCACTCAGATCAGGCAGTTCATTTAGTGGTGGTAATGATGGCTATAATTATCCACCTGAGCACCCATGGCCATATCTTCAGCCCATGTTAGAGGTTTTTGAAATGAAGAATGTTACGTATCGTTTGAAATGCTCTCCCTGTTTCCCACTCTGCCCAAACATACAAAAATTCACAGTCCAACCTGAGAAAGTGTGTTGAGATACGTAACATTTGTTTCATTCCAGGTGAACATTTCAAACTAAAGTTGTCTCTGCTTGGAGTAACGTAGTTGCTGTTTTTATTCCATGGTATAGTTTTTAGAGATTTCAAGTAATGGTTTCTAAATGTACATTGTGTTACTTTGTAAAAGGCTTGCTGTCTTTGCTCATGTCAGATACCTCCCCCAAAAGAGAGGGTAGAGAGAGGAAAAGGGGTTCATGTGGGATGGCATCTCAACTGAGTTCAAAACATGTCAAAGATAATTTCAATGCCTCATCTATGGTGCTGTACAGTGCTTCACTTTTTCTAAATGGTTGTCAATTGTCAGGACAAACTAATGTATCTGTCATGTAACAGTACTGCAATGTGATGATTAATTATGGACTATCTATCTATAAGAAAGTGCAATAATGTTCCTGCACATTCAATGTACAGCACAAGGTAAAAGTCAGAAGGAGGTAAAAAAAAATTTCTACTGTGGGTGGAGCAGTCTGTCATTTCTTGTAACTTGTGTGGACTTTGACATAGCTTTGTTTTTTAGCAGTCGGTGCATAACGCTTGTGTCTCTCTAACTGGTCTGACCGCTTTCCCACTTGTTGTGCCACAAAGGTTAGAGCAAGTCAGATAGTGAGACGTAGAGTCGCAAGGCAGGCTTTGCAAATAATACATTCTTGTGCTTAAATGTCAAGCCCTCACTGATAAGAGATCCTGTGGACTGCCATGAGAGTATGTCACTGAAATGTAACACCAGAAGTTAATTTGGGACAATTTAGACTCTAATGTGGAATCATCAATCAATCAATCAATCAATCAATGTTTGTATTTATAATGTAATGTATTCATAGAGCGTCAAATCACAACAAACGTTATCTCAAGACGCTCTCACAAGCATTGCAGGTCTACACCGCACCCTATGTTGAATTATTAACAAAGACAAACATCAAGACAGGATAAGATCCAGTCCCGTCTTACAGACATGACTCAGTCTGATCTCATTTTAAACCACCATGAGCAGAGCACTTTGCAGCATTTAGCAAGTTACAGCAGCAAGGAAAAAACTTCCTTTAACAGGCAGAAACCTTGAGCAGAACCAGACTCATGTTGGACAGCCATCTGCCTCGACCAATCCAGTTTACAGTTCAGTGCTTTTATTTGATATGTTACATTGTATGTAACATTGTTTCTGGCATGGCTATAATCTAAAGTAGGAAATTGTAGCCATAAAGTCTGATTTCTTCACAGCTTGCATTCCAAAATGAAGTGAGTTACATAAAACCAACTTAATTAAGCTTGAACTGAGTCCAAGTGTTATCAAGACTGTGATGAGAATGTCATCTGCTCACATTGTCAGCCAAGACAACAGCTGCTCTCCTTATTTCCTCGTTGTGTAATACACCTTTGTTATATATCTGTACTTTGAACGGATGTGAATCCGGCGTCCATAACTTAATATGTTATATATGTGTGGGTCTGTTTGTGTGTGTGTGCAGACATCTCGGAAACTGTGGGCTTGCCTGTGTGGAAACTCAATGTTCTTCTTCAATGAGAAGAGAGACGCTGATGTAAGTAGTCGCAGAGATTTGTAGCCTTGTAAGAGAAAGGTTTTCATGTTTTTAACTAAAATGTATTTGTTCTGTGCTTCTTCCTGTGTCTGTGTGTGTGTGTGTCTGTGTATGTGTGTGTGTTTCATCAGTATGTAGAGAAAATAGACCTCAGTGGGTTTATGTCAATAACAGATGACAACAGCCAGGATAGAATCTTAGATGCAGCCAGAATTAACCTCCAGATGAAGAATGAAAATATCAAATTTACTGTGAGTACCTGTGCACAAAAAATACATAAATAATCATATTTAAAGTCATCATTCATATTGTCAGTGAACGTTCTTCTTCTTACATCTCTGTTGTTCTCTTACAGGCTCCTAATGCAGAAGCTCGTGAGCTGTGGAAGGGCTACATCCACTCTATA
Source organism: Notolabrus celidotus (assembly GCF_009762535.1). Classification (NCBI taxonomy): domain Eukaryota; kingdom Metazoa; phylum Chordata; class Actinopteri; order Labriformes; family Labridae; genus Notolabrus; species Notolabrus celidotus. The sequence goes on along the minus strand of NC_048273.1, from coordinate 12,004,301 downwards.
GCAGAGGTTTGTGATGTATTAAGATTATCGGCCATATTTGTTACGTTCTTTATTCATGTGAATTTAACAGACTAGTGTTTGGATACTATTAACTCTGGGTAGAATGCATATAATTGAACACCTCCTCTTCAAAGATGATTTAAAATAGAAACTGTGTGTCTCCCTGCAGCTGTCGGTACCTTCCTCCCTCAACCTGCTTCCAGGCCAGGTCCACATGCTAAAACAGGCAGTAGAGGAGGAAAAAGAAAGATTAAAATCTGTCTCTACACCTTCTATCAGCAACTCTAACCCTTACATCAGCCTGAAAGCAGACATGCCAGCGTGAGTAACAAGACTGGGCACTAATGTGAAATATAATAATGTGCCCAACAAAAAAAGGGGCTTCCACTAGGATACAAAACAAGACCTATTTAAGGGCAGCATTCAGAGGTTCATGTAATGGGTACCAACCATAGACTGTATAAAATATGGACGTAGTATCCGTGACGTCACCCATCTGTTTCTGAAGCGCTGTTTTGAGGCCAATTGTCGGCGACAGACTTGCCGTTGTCGAGCGATTGTGTCGCACAGAGGCAGGCTTTAAGCCTCCTAGCCAACAGCTACAGTGTTCCCGCCTGCCAATCAAGTCAGCTGTGCCTCTCAGTGGAAGAATCGTAATCTCAATATCTTTGAAATTGCTGCATTAGAAAAAAATTCACCCCCGTACAGTGTGTGCCGATCGAGAAATGAGCTATCCAGACTACACTCGTCTTCTGAACCAGACTGTAAACATGTTTATTTCTGCTGTAAAGATCGGCTTTTTTGAATTCATGTGTATGTGGTTTATGGTACTTCTGGAATCAGCCTCAAGCGGATCCTCGATGAACTGCAGTTTTTAGCACTTCCGCATTGGACTCGTATTTTTGACCGGAGGTTGCCGCTTGGTACCAACCCTAAATCTTTGAAATGCCAGCTTTGTTTTCATCATGACAACTTTAGGTAACCTTTTCCAAAATCTCAATGAGTTATCTAAAGTATAAGCCACTATAAAAACAGATGTTATATGTAAGGGATTCCTATATTTCACAACCAAGCGTTACACCTCTGAAGACTATCAGTCTCAAATTAAAGCTTGTTGTTTTTTTGTTACATACTCTGCTCAAATACCTGAAGTATAACACACTTAGTGGTGGCAACCCAAACAGCACTGCCACCTTCATCAGACCCTGACTTGGTGTATACCAAGCGGTAACCCCCGGTTTCAAAATATGAAGCCCATGCAGAAGTGTTATAAACTGCAATTCATTAAGCGTCCCCTTGAGGCTGGCTGCAGAAACACATGGAAACCACATACACACCAATTCAAAAAAGACGATCTTTGCAGCATTAATAAACAAGTTTACAGCCTGGTTCAAAAGACAAGTGTAGTCTGGATAGCTCATTTCTCGATCGCACACACTGTACGGGGAGTGAATTTTTTTCTAACGCAATGATTCAGAAGATATTAAGATTACGAGCTTTTGCCCAAATAAGGACATGACTGACTTGATTGACAGGCGAGAACATTGTAGCCGTTGGCTAGGAGGCTCAAAGCCTGCCTCTTTACCTCACACTAAGTTTGGTTGTGTTCAGCATTTCCAATATGGCTGCCGCCGACTATTGGCTTCAAAACAGCGCTCAGGAACAGATGGGTGATGTCATGGATCCTACGTCCATTATTTATACAGTCTATGGTGTATACAGATACATTTCCATAAACAAGTTTTCTGAGGTGTAAATGCATCTTTTGCATAAACTACTGAAGTCCTGTCTGAATTAAAGTGTGTGTTTTTTTCCCCTCAACCTTTATTTTCTGCTGTTCTGCAGTTGTTACCAGAGGGTGTCCCGTTTGTCGGCAGAGCTGCTGCTTGAGAGAGAAGCCAAAAGAGGAAACCTCCTGCTGAGGCCGGGGAGCGAGGCAAACTCTTTTGCTGTCACCACCAGACAAGACCTAGATGGGTACACATGCTCAATGCACTAACACACACACTTACACATTTGAATGCAAAGGTGAACATGTTTATCAAAAGTTTGCACACAACAAATCCATCATAAAATTATCAGTGCAAAAAAAAAAAATCATATTTTTGAACTCAATGAATCAAACTTGTGTTTTTTCTGCATGCGTACAAATTCTTATGACACCATTTGTTTGAAAAGTGTGTCTTTATCTTCACCCCCTGCCTCTCTCTTCTCCATCAGCTCTGTATTCAGACACTACAAGGTGACTCGTGTGGATGAAGGGGGCTTCATCATTGATGTGGACAATCCTGTGAGTATTAGGGACTTTAGAAAAGAACTTATCGTACTCCAGTAAGCAAGAGCCAGTCGCATTTGTTGTAGTTGAAGGTTTTGTTTATGGAGTTTTGCCACTCAGGTGAGACTCAGGTTGTAGTCATGATTAATCACAGCTAATAACTCTGCCGGGCAGCAGGGCGTGAAGAACGATAAATACAACAATAAAATGTCACATGACGCTAGTGCTGTCGTCCATTTCTTGTTCTTTTGAATCACACATGGCCTCAGTGTTAATGCCAGTGTCATGACTCACCTCTCGTTTATGTATCAACTGATCCATGCATACAATGTATGGGTTTTTTTATTGTCAAGATCTATTAGCACACAGTTGATATAGTTGTTCCTTGTTTCACATGCATTTATTCAATCATTCTGTTTTTCAAAAGACCTAGTACAATATTAAACACAAGGGTTACCATTTGATTAAATAGGCCTGAGTAGCTTGAAGTGTATTATTATTTGCACTCTTATTGCTCCTCCCACACTAATGACACTTAATTAGGTTTCCAAGTGAAACAGTCATTAAACTTAATCGACTTAATCTCAAAACAACTCTTTTATTCCCCACATGGAGTTTATTTTTCTTAAATTGCTTAAATAAATAGATAGATAAATAATAAAATAAAATAAACATGTTCTCTCTGCAGGTCCCCTGTGCAACGCTACATGATGTGGTCACCTGTTTGGTGGAAAAAACTGAAGGCGTTTTGATTCCTCTCACCATGGAGGGAACATATGAGAGAAGAATCTGTAAGACATTTTCATCTCAGTTTCTCTTCCTTACCTCTTTTTTTTTGTCTCTCAAGTATTCACATAATATCCCCTCTATAGATACACACGACTAAAGTTCTGCTTCTTTCGCAGCTTTTATCATGTCTGATGAGGAAAATGGAGAGAGAACCATTAAAGGGGCCCCTTTAAACCAAGTCCCACCAAGCTTGCCCCCAAAACCAGGTATTGTGTCCATTAGAAATCATAAAAACAACAACACCTAACCCTAACCCAGCTGCTAAGCTAGTAACACTCTCTGCCTGACCTGTTTTCTGTGTGTGTCTGACACATCAGCTACCTGGAAATTCCACCTCTCCAACTGCGTAGCTTCTTCTTGGGTTTTTTCCGAGATAGAGTGACATGTACTTGAACTAAATAGCTGAAGTGCTATTCTTAGGTCTTAGATTCTTGGATCCTGAAAGTATTTTGGTATGTGACATAACAAACCTGATGTGTACTTTCTGTAAATTCAAGGTATTTTAAATGATTCGTTCAAGGTGAAATTTTTTTTTTTATTGTGAGCTCATCTTGCTCACACCCACCTAATTACTCACGTCTTGCTTGTTTTAGAGCCTACAGCAAGTAGAAGTTCCTCCCCTGAGTAATGTTTTTGCTTAGGACTTTTTAACTCAAACAAATGTTGAGAGTTTATTGCAGTAGTGCCCAACCTCTTGAGCCTGTTACTAGTTGCATTTAGGCATGTAAGCATGATGTTTTTAGGCAATAGCTCAGTGCCTAAGTACAGCTTAAGAGAGAGGCAGTGGCATTTAATTACATTTCATTGATTGAAAAATGTGGTAATTCTCTGAAGTTTAACCTTACATAATCATTCCCTCAAAAAATGTACATGTCAGAATTGTTTTTTGCTGATAAAACAAACGATACTCCTAACATATTTATATTTATTACTTATATTTTGTGCTCATTAGCTTATTTTAGCATGCTAACAAGCAATATTAAAATGGTGGCAATGGGTCATTATTATATATTATATAAGTGCTTCACATATGTCAACTCACCACTGCACTTTATCATATTATTTTAGCCTGTACATATTAGTCAAGCTATTTGTTGTTTCTTTGTATTTATAGCTAAGGTTATTGTTATTATATTTTCATTTTATTTTTTTTTTATTGTAGTTCTTATTCTTATTCCTATTCTTATGCCTTGTACAAAGAGAGCACAGTTTACCAAAGTCAAATTCCTTGTGTGTTCAAGCATACTTGGCGAATAAAGCTGATTCTGATTCTGATTCTGATTCTGATTCTGATAATATATGGGAAGCAATTCTAATGTTTCATTGTTCCATGTTCCATAAGTTAATGAGCACAAAATATTACAAGGCTTTTAGGGGTAGCTTAATTTTATCAACAAACTGACATGTTAGTTTTTGACGTTATGATTATGCTAGGTTAAACTTTAGAGAATGACCACATTTTTAAATCAATCAAATGTAATCTAATAAAACAGAAATAGATTCAACAAATCAATCCAATAGAAATGGGAAATTTGACCAAACCTGAAATTAACCAAATTAGGGTGCCAGAAGAAGAAAAACACAGGATCACCAACATCATTGAGATTCATCCTCTGAGGATCATGAATATCAGCAGAATTCAGCGGCAATCAGTTGTTGAGCTTCATGACTAAAACTCCATAAATTAAACATGTGTACAGTCAAAGGTACACCGTATAGAAATCAGAATATTTTGTGATATCAAGTGATCAGATAATATACTGAAGGACAAATTCGAGGACAAGAAGCTGCTGTGATGCATAATGAGTATGAGCCTGCATTATTCAAATTTTACCGTTAAAAAGTCCTATCAATACAAATTATTTTACACAACCACTCTCTTCTTCTTCTTCCAAGTCCCAAATTCTAAACTTTTTAATTGGAGAGGCAAAAATGGCCATCTACCTGACCTGTAGGGACAAACTGCAGGCGGGGCCTGAACTTGATGCTGTGGCTTTGTGGAGGTGCAACATAAAGGCCAGACTGAGGCTGAAGTTTTGCTTCCACAAAGCCACCAGGAACATAGGGGGGGGGGGGGGGGGGGGGGTGTCCCTGCAGAGGTGGGGGTTTGAGGGCATTCTGTGCAAGGTCTTAATAATTGTCTTGGCTGAGTGAACTATGTTAAATACTCTTTGTTAAATGTTGGCCTGATTAACTTTATTCTGAAATAGTGTTTTTCTAAAATCTAAATCTAAAAATCTTCTTCTTCTTCTTCTTCTTCTTCTTCTTCTTCTTCTTCTTCTTCTCCTTCTCCTTCTCCTTCTCCTTCTCCATCTAACCAGCGCATTTCAGCAGCCACTCACTAAAAAAACCCCACGTACGACCATTACTCATTTGTAAGGTCTGTACTAATGTAGAAATATGCCAATGCAAGATGGTACCATGAAAGCTTGTTTTATTTTTCTTGGTGATTATGTCTTACATTACCATGTAATTATAATAATGACATGATTTGCTTTGTTTAGCTCCAAAAATACCGACCCCTGAACCAGCATCCGAACAAGAAGAAAAGGAGAATATTTATCTGAATGATCAGCGTAAGTATGCGCACACCTCCACCCATCCAATCAGTCAATCTGTGCTGCCATTTTCTCTTGTGTCGAGTAAACAGAAACAGGTGTAACTTCATTTTTTACACTGCTGACTTAAGTTTGTGTTTAAACAGTGGAAGAGAAAGAAGAACAGACCGGGTGTTGCCCCATGATTCCACTGCCTCGTAAGTCCCTCTGTCTAATCTGACAACCTTGAGTAGAGTGCAAATGTTTTCTTTCTTGCTGCTGTGTGACCTTTTATAACTTATCGGTTCATAACCTTTAATCACTCTGTGTTTTTTGTCTTCTAAAAGCGCCAAAGAAAGCAATAATGCCTCCAATCCCTACTCCTCGGAGGTTGACGTCTCCTACACCAACTCCCTCCTCTGCCTCCATCTCAAACAACCAGGATCCAAAGATGAGAGTCTACAAAGACACTCCAGGACAGAGTAAGACCTCTCTGCTTTAACATTCTTCATTTGCAGATTTATTTTCAGTCCTCAATCTTAATTTTTGGCTACTCTCTTGCTGTAAAACCTAACCTTATTATCCGATATGCTCTAGTTCATTTTGCAGCACTGTCTGAGCTGAAACTCAAACTGGAGCAAAAAGGCAAAGTCTGAAGAGTGACACCTCCTGGTGGGAACCTCTCCAAACATTTATGACTCACACCAGAGCAGGGAAACCTGTTGTATGAGTCTGTCCCTGCAAGATGAAACATTAAGTGCAGCAGAGAGCAGACGGACAGCCTCCTTCTTGTTTGCATCGTGGCCTAGCTCCTCCTCGTCTGCTGGCTGTCAGCAGTAAAGCTGCTCTGAAGATTGACACTTTATCGATTCACCCTTCGTTGATGCTTGTTAGCAAGTAAATTAACTGTAAAGAGGAGTGTAAATGTCACATTATCTTCAGTTTGTCTTGTACATTTTGCACTGTGTCTGTATATCAATGTTGTTTCTGTCAAATGTGTTAGTCATTGGATAAATTGTAACATATTTTTTTACAAAGATAACTGAGTTTGTTGTTCCTGAAGGACATGTAAATACAAATTGTATATATTATCTCTGTGAAGTAAATCTAGTTTCTGCCACATCAACTCAGACATGTGAGCAAGGAGCTTCTCGTATGTGCTATGCAACAGTTAGAAAGCAGTCCCTCTTTAACATCCTGTATCTTTTTTTGTCCTGTGTCGCACCTTTTCTTCTACAAAAGACATTTCTTCCTCACTTTGATTTCTTCCTTGTTAAAGCAGTAAACAGAGAACAAGTTATCGTACTCCTTTATTACCTCAATGACTGATACACTATAGTGGAAAACTATTTACAATAAACTGTGACATCATGTCAGCCTGTGAAATAAAGTGAACGTAATTCTCTGGAAGCTTCTTTAAAGCATTGCAGGCTACAGTTATTCAGAAGCATACACTCATACAAGGAGGAACATGGCAAAGCAAGAAGGTAAACGTGTGTAACATATGACACAGATACTACTCAGAGGTTGGGTTGTGCACAATAAGGACCCCACAAATGTAGTTTCTAGTGTGTGTTTTTTTCTCACCCAGCTGGGCCCCGAACCTGGCTAACTTCTTTGATACAATTTGTTAGCTGAGGCTACTTGCTAGCTATGTTATATTGGACAGTCCGCTGCTAATAATGGGAATCCTTTTCAGTAAATAAAGTTGTGTAATCAGGTTTAGACACATACATACTTTACATACAAGCATTAGGGTGCAGTCAGGTGAATATAATGTATACAGTACAGTCATTTCCAAACTCCTGAAGCCATATCTGAACACTCGGACTCCTCTACATGTGGTAACACTGACGAAAGCTCCCTTCTAACTTTCTGTGCAGAGTCGAGCTGTCAGATTAAGCCCACAGCTCATAGTGACTCTGATTTAAAACTAAGTGAACCTCAGCAGGAGGTTAAAGAACTTAGTTTTCCTGCACGCAAAGTGTGGGACCCGACTACAGACAGTGACGTGTAGTAAAAACTGTTAATTCTGCATGCCTTTGTAAGAAACATAAAAAAAACCATCCTTAGTGTATGTTGGTTATTTCTTATGATGTACTATGTGCTGGCAAAGTAGTGTTGAATAATCCTGATAGAGTAAAGAACTACATTCTATTCCGTAGCATTGTCTAGTAGCAAGTTGTTATTTGGATAACATAGGTTGGTTGATGAATAGAGGCAGATTCAGTACTTGGTAATTAACACTAAGCAACGTCTCAGGTTACAATGACACTTGCACAATACATTGTTACTGTATAAGGAGACCATTTCTTGCAGTGAATTATTAGCATGTTGGCCTTACAGTTTGGAAATGAGGAGGAAGGCACAGGGGGAGAGCACACAGGACAGGCCTTGACCCTGTGCCTGCAGCTGGCTGCATTGACAGTACGGCTGAAAGTTTTGGTGATGGACAGGAAAGAAGGGCAGCGGCCAGCGCTAAATCATTGCTCTAGCAGCAGTGGGACAGTGCTGAAAGAATGTGTAGACAGGAATACTAGTAAGACTAAAGCTAACGTGTCCCAAGCAACCACAGCAGTCAAGAGTCACACTTCTGAAGAATTCTGCCTGACGGCACGGATGACTCACTCGTTCCGAAAACCATTTTTTGTCATGCAACACAGACACTGCATGTGGAACAGGCTCAACCAATGGATTCCAGTGATGTAACTCTACCATGATATGGCTTTGACTGCAGCAGAGGTGATGTCTGCAGCGGTGACTGCACTGGAGCAGCGCTGGAGGGCGTCCAGCTGGCTCGATGGATGGGTCTAAGTGAGACTGGCATTGGAGCTGCTGGTGTTGCTGTTTTTTCTCTGCCCGCTTTGCACTATGCTGGGGACCTGCAGGCCCGTCACCACCGAAAAACTGCCGTTCCACACCTGCAGGGGGAAGAATAAAAATACGCAGTTAAAAAGAGAACAGTTATGTAAAAGACGAGTATTATATCTGAAGTTTTCTGAAGACAGTTCTCACCATGAACGCTGGTATAACTGGCTGCTGGAACTTGGTTTTGAAAGTGTGCATTAGCTGTTTAGTTTTGGAGTTGTAGAAAGACAGAACACCTGAAGAGAATAAAAACAACAAGTTATACATGCAGGGCTGCAACTTTAATATTCCTATGAATATTAAACATTGATGAATCTGTATATTATTGTTGTTTACGGTCATTAAATTAAAAAAAATGTGACCAAAAATTTGACAGTGCAAACCCCAAGAATATATTTTTAGAATGGTTCACATTTTTCTTGTTTTACTTTGTAAAATACGTGTCATGATACAATAGCTACAGGTTTTTCTATTCAAAATAAGGGTATAACAACTTTGAGAACAAAAATAAATATGATTAAATCTTAAATGGAGTCAAATGAAGGTTGAAAAAAGGAATACAAGTTCTAATAGCTCACATATTAAAGGATGAAATCAAGCATTGCTTGTCATTTTGGCCAAGTAATTGAAAAGTAAAACTTTATTCAAACTACTCATTAGTTTCTGTGAGAGCAGATGAATGAGATGAGTTTGTTTACATAGTACATGTGTTGGTATTAAAGTTCGTACTTGGTAATTATAAGGTAGGGACCTTCTTTGTCTGATCAGGTGCTCCACCCAGAGGGAAGAAACATGTTGACTGCTGAAGCAGCATGGTGCTGCTGAAGTTACGCCTGGGTGTTAGTTCATGGAAAAATGTTGTGCATTGGACTCTTTGGAGCTTTGGTAAAAATGACTGACTTTCATTCATTAAACACAGTAATCTGCAGCGTGTCAGTGAGGTCATCCAGGTGCAGCACCTCAGTGGCTTAAAGCGTTAAAGTGCAAACAGTGCTATTGGAAGTTTAATAGGTGATACTCAAGTTTGTCAGTTTGACAGTGTTATCTTCGATTTGACGGAGACAACAATGAGTAAGGTTGTGTGTGCAGCAGTGCATCAGCTGATTGTCATCTACAGTTTCTGTCTTATAACTCATCAAACTCTTGCATTGACCAAAACAAATGGAAAACTATTGTATACGACTTCTTAACATAACATCATCCTGGTTCAAATCGAATGATTTGAAAATTATGTTTCCATCACAAGCTTTAAAGTGTTCTTATGAAGAGGAAGAATTGAAAACCAAACCACCAGTCAATCTGTCTGCAATAAACTAAACACTGTCTCCACATGTATGAGTTAATCTTACCTTCATCATAATTAACATAGACCCCGACACTGTTTGGGATGGGACAGTCCAGTGTTCGAGCCTTGTTGTTGTGCTTAGCTGTAAGGCTCTGCTGCAGCCAGTTGTTGAGATGGATGCACCAGGAAGCGCCGCTTTTCCCCAGCTGGTCGAACCGTCCGAGGCTGCGCAGGGCCACGCCCACAGCGAAGGCCTTGCTCTCTTTGTCAAACTTCACCTCCCAGTACTGCTGGCCCGCGTCGATCACTGTGTCAGCTAATAAAATGTCACGTGTAATATTTAGGTTAGTGTGTCAACTGCTATGTGTGATGTGTCATGGCTGGCATGACAACATGTGTACATTGACAGTTGTGGTAACATATCATTTGATTGGAATTGTGCAGTGTCACATGAGGCAGATCAAAATAATGTTTTCAGTTTGGAATGTGTCAGATTGATGCATTAGCAACGACTAAAAAGGATATCAAACACGCAAAAACTGGCACAAAAACAAAACATTGTGTCTCCATGTATTCATGATCATCCTGTGAGATCGGCAGGCTAAAAAACTAGCTTTCATACAGAGCTACTGGCTACTTCACCAAAGCTAGCTATACTTATAGAATATAATTGAGGCTTTTGTTGATGCCAGTGTGACGGTTTGTTTTTCTGTTTTTGCTGAGCAGTGAAAGTCTGATGTTTCTCACCTGTTCAGTTATTTTGCTTGAACCTGAAATATTTTATGTTTTTATAGCAGCTCACTTGACTATGACTACACAGCCATAACTGCATTCTGCTGTATTTTATTCCTAGAGAGGTAGAAATGTGTTTTAGCTTACCCAGCACTGTGTAGGACTCTGCAGTGAATCTGTCTCTGCCAGGCCGGGCTGTCGGTGCTCTCTTTGGTGACATCAGAGCTGACCTGATGAGACAGAGGCAGATGATGACAGATGGTAGATGACAAACACTCAAGGCTCCAGGATTTTGAGATGCACTCATAATGACAGTAAGAACATGTCCAAAAGCCTTAAGTGTAGAAGGGCTCGCCTCAGCAAAAGCCTGATTCCTGCTGTTATAGCTAGCCTGAACAAAAGGCCTTGCTGAATTATACAACCTTGTCTGAGTGTTGATGTCTTTGTGGACTGTTTGTTGAGCCTACAGTGTATGTTATATGTTTGTCTATGTCTGTGGAAATGCAGAAAAGTGCTGTGGAAAAGAATTTCCCCAAGGGGACAATAAAGTCTAAAGTCTAAAGTGTTTTTTTTAGAATCCTCCATCAAAGTCAAAGCTCAAATTTTAAGACACTGCAATTTTTTGGATTTGTACATACCTGGCTGGAGAGTGCATCGGAGAGTTGGTCCGGTTCTTCTCCTTGCGGATGTCTTGTATCTTTCCTCCGCTGCTGTCCCACTCCACACTCAAGTCTTCAATCTTCAGGTTCTGGTGGGAGGAGCCAGAGTCCAGTTTGAAGTTGAAGGCTGCAAATAAAGAATAAGTAGTCAGTAAACACTGATAAATATTTATATATATATATATATATTTATAAGTTGTGTTTTGGGGCTTTTTTGCCTTTATGAAAAGACAGCTGAAGAGAGACAGGAAGTGTTGGGAGTAGAGAGGGGGGGGGGACATGTGGCAAATGTTTGCGGCCGGGAGTTGAACCGGCAACCTCTGCAACAAGGACTATAGCCTCTGTATGTGGGGCGCTTGGACCGCTAGGCCACCAGCAACCCCACACTGATAAATATTAAACAAAATCAACATGTGTATCAACAGAGACCCAAAAGACTCATTTTGAACTGGTAGCAAAAATAGAACTCTATAAATCTAGTTCAAGTCAAGCAGTCTTACCGTGAGTTTCTAGTGTAATCGGCTCAGAGAACTCTCCTGCCACAGCCTTGTTACACGCTCTCACTCTGAACGTCAAGTATCTCGTGTCAAAGCGCAAACCTTCAATAAGAAGCACAAGTTTCTTTTAGGAGTCACAGCTTCCTCAACCTCCAGACAACAACATGTACCCACAATCCCCCTCCTACCTGTGAGTGTGTGCTCCATTTCTCGTATCCCCTCCACTACCATCCAGGGGTAGTCCTCTCTGATGCGTGGAGGACCCTCGTGGTTTGTGCGTCGATGCTCCAGTATGAAGTGGTCTATCTTATTGTCAGGCTCCGGTAAGGTCCAAGTAACAGTCACTGTGTTGTCACACACCTGGCACTCTGCGACCTGGATCTCTGGAGTGGCTGGGACTGGAGAGAAAAGAAAGTTTGTCTGTTACAAGAAAAATGCAAAAAGTATCTTCCCCTCTTCCACTCTTTTAAACACTTTTAAGATTGTGCAACATGTTCAAACACAACATTAAGCCGCAGTTTAAATAGTTATCTGGACGATTTTTGGCTGTAGTGCTTCACATTTATTATTTAACATGACGCATTCTGGTGCAATGGGAATAATATTACAAGTGCAACAATGACTATAGCCACTTGGGGGCAGAGTTACTTCAAAACAAACTGGCAGGTGCAAAGCCTTGCAACCTTGCCGGCAATTTTTTTATACTATTTTGCACAATTATCAATCAATCAATCTTTATTTGTATAGCGCCAAATCACAACAAACCGTTATCTCAAAATGCTTTTACAAACATAGCAGGTCTAGACCTTACTCTATGTTATATTATTAACAAAGACCCAACGCCTATACAGGATAAGACTCAGTCTTATCTCATCTTAATCCACCATGAGCATTGCACCTTGCAGTATTTAGCTAGTTACAGTGGCGAGGAAAAACGTCCTTTTAACAGGCAGAAACCTCGAGCAGAACCAGACTCATGTTAGACAGACATCTGCCTTGACCAAGTTGGGGTTGGAAAGAGCGATAGAGGAGAATAAGAGATAGAGGGAGCGATAATAGTGATCATTCATTGGAAAGATTTTCATTCATAGGAGTAATTTTTGTTTCTTCCTTATAAATCCAATACAATGTTCACTTGAATTCAGCTCTGCTTTGGCCTCTTGAGGTAGCTCTCTGGATCTGAAGCTTCAACTTCAACTAACCACCAGATACTTCATCATCTACTTCTTGTCCTTTTGCTGTTAGATGCGTAACAGGTGTCAAGCAGTGGGTTTATTTGAGCTATTCAGAAGGAAACAGCTGCTCGCAGTGACTTCAAGCCCTAAAGGAAGATGTGAGGGCTGTAAACCACAATACTGCATTAGAGAGGTAAAGAAGCCTCACACAGCTGCAGAGTCGGATGACAGTTCTCGGTGGTTTCCTCACTGTGAGCGACCCCTTTCACGATTCACGGAGTCAGTCATTTCACTCATTAATACATTAAATTTGGATGAGAGGAGCTGAGCGAGGGCAAAGGGTCACTTGTTTGACATAGAGCCTTTGTTTTTGTTTTGTAATTTGACTTCCTGACTGAGTTTATTATTTGAAAGAGAATCCGTATGAACAAGCTTAAGCTAATGTGTTTGGTTACTAACACTTTTTATCGTTATGGCTACATTAAACCACATTTTTGAACTCTGGTTCTTCACACCCTTGTTTAATTATAACTGAATCAAAACTACTTTTACATTTTTTTGCAAATAGCAATATTGTAACTGGAGGATTTTGTGCCAACCACCTTACAAAATGTTGGGCAGTTTGTAACAATGCACAGCCCTTGGGTTGCCAGTTTGGTATAGTGGTTAAAGCATGTGCCCTACATACAGAGGCTAGAGTCCTCATTGTAGCAGTTGCTGGTTCAACTCTTTGCTGCGTGTCTTCTCTACTCTCCACGTTTCCTGTCTCTCTTCAGCTGCCCAGTTCAATGATAATTACAGCATGGAAATAGGCTACGATGATAATTCACACTTGTGTCATCTTGGCTGGATTACTGTAACTCTCTTTCCACCTGTCTTAGTAATGCATCCCTGAACCGCCCACAAGTGGTCAAAAATGCTGCTGCTAATCTGTTGACAAAATCCTCATAAAGGTCTCATGTTGCACCCATCCTTATGTCTTTGCTCTGGCTTCCAATCAATTCAAGAATCCAGTTTAAACTCTTATTGTGTACAGAGCACTCAATGGTCAGGCTCCAGCTTAGATCAGAGTGCTGCTGAAGCCTTAAAACTCTAGCAGGAGTCTGAGGTCCTCTGATGAGGGGTTACTGGCTGTGCCTCGTGCCAGGCTCAAAACTGAAGGAGACTGTGCTTTTCAAGTTGTTGGTGCTAAACTTTAGAACAGTCTGCCACTGGACTAAGAACTGTGGATACTGTGGTAAGAAGCACTTGAAGACCCATCTGTTAAACTAGCCTTTTTTTAATCTGTTGTCAATGTTTTGCCTTTTAGCATTTTGTTTTGAAGCACTTTGTGACCTCTGCTCTTGAAAGGTGCTCTATGAATTAACTTACAACTTTAAAAACAATATTGAAAAATAAAATAAAATGTATTTTAAATTATTCTAAATATTTTCACTGCTCTTGTCAATGTGTCCATACTGTAGTAGTCTGTATTGAACTATAGATTCAAATAACATAAAAAGAGGGTGTATTGTGCTATTGGTTTTTTTGCGGCAGACATCCGTTATTTATTCAGTAGCCAGTGACTACAACAAACAAAAAGTGAAAATTGTCTAGTGAGGTGGAGTAGAAGCATGAAAAGGAAGTTGTCTGAATATACACCACGCTACTGATGTGGTCAACATTTGCAGCCCCTTTCTTTCTATCTGTGTGTCTTTGTATTAAAAGTGGAGCAGACCTGGGAGAAATTTGAGGCCCTGTAACATCCCCCTCTCCTGGCTGAAATCCACCATCAGGTGACTCATGTTGTCACTGGCTTTAGCCTTCAGGGAGAGGCGAAAAGCTGGAGCCATTGTCACACTGCAGACAAAGAGAAACACACAAAAACGCACAAACAAACAAACAAGAGTGGAAACAAGCGACTTTCATTATTCAAGTGAATTAAAAAACAGGATTACTACTAACTAAGAAAAGGCCACTAACTACACTTCTGTTTCTACCACTGAACTCGTCACCCTATCACACATTTAAGCAGGAGAAAGGAGCAGTCATCGAGGCTGGCACACAATGGTACGGACTCAAGAAGACAGTGGGGAACACAAAGACAAAAGGCTCTCGGGTGAAAAGCTTTCCATAATGCTTATTGTCTACAAAAAGGGTGCGGTGGCTACATCGCTGAATGCATGCAGGCAACATTATGAGATGGCTTAAAGTTTAAGGGAGTCTATGACAAAAGGGAAGCAATGGATTGCTGAGTACTATACCTATCCTTAATGTCTTTGGCCGCCTGGAGGAGAAGCAGAGAGAGGGCGTGGAAAAGGAGAGGAGAGATACGGAGCGAAGAGAAAACTGAGTTGTAGCCCATCAAGTAGTCATTTAATACAAAAACATGCTGGTGGTTGTGTTAAAATTACTGGTAGTGAGACACCACAAGAAGGACAGATTGCATCATAAATGTGGACAATGAAATTCACCATCAGTCATTATAAATGAGGTTAAACAGTGAGCAGAGCAAAGAGTCAAGCAGCATCTCATCAGAGGAGGAGTCAGGCACTTACCTGAGTGAAACCATCTGTCTGAGAGGAGCAGAGCGTCTGATTGGCCAGCTCCAACAGCTCCTCTGAACTCTCCAGGGCTTTAGAACCGGCGCTCAGCTGACTCTGAGAAAAAAATATCATCCCACAATCACACAGAGGACATCTTCTAACTCCTACATATTCTGGATCCTATTTCATATAATGGGACTACTATGTTCAGAAGCATCATTTGACAGTCATGGCTCGGTCCTGCGGCTGCAGAGTTTTTGATGCTATGACCAAGATACCATGACCAAGATAGAGAATTTATGAGGTACACCATCATGGTGTTTTGAACAGGGGGGAATAACATCTTATTTTTATACATGTGAAACAATGTCTGCAACATAAACTACTAAAAATGAATCTGTTATCTGTTTTCTGAACTTTGAACACAATGCCAAGGCTTGAAATGAAGTCTTCACATTTTTTAGATTAAATTCATGGATTCACAGATTCAAGGTTTTTTATTGTCATGCCAACACTTGCTGCAAATTTGTACTCAGGTCCCGGTTACAACAACATAAGACAGACAAGAAGCAAAGAATAAAAAAGAAAAGATAAGCAAGAGCAGCAAACATAGCATCAGTAATAAATAGTAATATTATATGTATGCATGTATGTAGAATAAAGAGAATGTACAATAAATGAGGTCATATTCATATTTTGCTTTAAAAACAATGGTAATACATTAGATTGGGAAATCAAATAAATGATATTAATATTCATATTTTGTTTTCTTTACATAAGTGGTATACTTTTTCCAAGAACACATTGCCTTTAAATGCCTACTTTGTTTCTTTGTGCAATGTAATACTATGCTGCGTGTGTTGGTGAAATTAAACTGTGAAGTTGATAATGACATTTAGTTTCAGACACAGAGCCATGACTTCAGTTAGAACTTTGGGAGAGTTTTCATTCACAAGGATAAGGCTAGGCTTTATTGTGATGTGACATCAAAGTAAAAAAGCATTAATCATTTAATGATCTACAAACTGAAAGATATAACAGAGTACAGAGAGAGTCGATGCCAACCACAGAATGAGTTTTTCATCTCCCACTAAACTCTAGAGAATAGAAAGATTGTTTAGAACGTTTAGTTCTTTCAAAGCACTTACCTGTAGCTCGTATGTGCGGCTGGCTCTCTCCTGTTTGACCCGGGTCAACATGGTTTCCTTCATCTCGTCGAGAACAGCATGAAGGGAGTTGAACTCAGTCTCCAGGTCCTCCTGGACTCTGGTGGAGTTTGTCTAACATCACAAGAAAATGAGTCAGTTAAAGATGCTTAGAGGAACTTTGGATTATTACCAATATTGGCATGACCGGTGGGCAAAGATGTACATCTTATCACTTTTCTGATCTTGTCCTGTGCATTCAAAGGTTATTTCTGACAAACAAATCCATCCAGCTTTCTTTAACAAATGTATCACTCAATGTGAGTACTTGTTCAAAATATAAGAAATGCTGTTTCTTCAGCATACTGTCAGTCATCTGGTCTGACACTCACCCACTGTGTGGTTTCATTGGCATGAAAATTAGAACATACAATTAGGCAATCTTGTTGCTGGTGGTCTTGTTTGTTTTTGTGGGTCATAAAGAGGCCTCAGCGCCAATTCTAATCTATCAAAACCATATGAAAACTCCTTACAGGGGCTCTACGGAGGAAACCTATCCAGTTAAAAACCAAACCATAAGCAGCATAAATTCTGTTGTAGTTCAGTTCCTGTATATGTTTGTACCTCCAGGTTTTCCAGGCTCTGTTTTAGAGTGCAGACAAAGTTTGAGATCTCCTCGTTCTTCATGGCCAGCGTGTGGGTGATCTTACGCAGGGATTCCTTGAGAAAAGAAAAAAAGTGTTGTAAATCCTATCCTTTTTTTTATGCTTGAAAAAGACTGAGTGCAAGTACAAGTACTTCTACACTCTGATTTTTTTTCCATCAGTGACCTAAGAGATTTAAGCTTAAAGGCATATGACTGCAGGTTCCTCCTCTAACCAAACACATCAGCAGCTCTTCTCAGACTCAAAGCATCCTCAGGAGTGCTCAGTATAATCAGTGTTTGCTGCTTTGGAGATGACACATAAGGCTTCAGGCTTTGAGGACCCTTTTAAATATGATTAAACATGGGATCAGAGAGGGACGAGGAGGGAGGACACTTCACGGGCGGAAGGATGCGCATTTCTAATTGAATTATGCAGCTTCACATCCACAGGACAGCCTACTCAAAGGGACTGGACACACACTGGGTCGTTTATATTAGAGATCTTACCTTTTACGTGTTGGTTACCACTCTGCTTATATATTTCATCTCAAACTGACCAGTGCAAAGTGGAAAGCCCATTCATACTGAGGGACTGTGCAATGTTTGTTGATGCGAGAGGAGCTGCTGCGTAAAGGCCCCCGTCCCAGGCTATAACGCCGATAAATCGAGAACAAGTCATCGAAGGGATAGACGAGGAGAGCTCACCTTCAACCAGACAACCACTGACTCAAATACAAAGCAAATATTTAACACACAAGTCCGTGCTGCATCCAAAAACTCCATGTCACTCTGCTTCCTTTGTACACTACGCCCTGAAACGGCTTCCCCCCATCAGAGACACCTGTTCCTTGGGATCCGGCTCACCTTCTGGTCCCCCATGTCGCCGCCCTGATGCACCGGCGCCGCCCGAGCTGCAAATACCGCCGGTAGTCCTCCTCGGTCCCCCGCTTTTTGGTTTCTTAGCACGGCGGAGCTGGTACTGATGCTGCCTGGGTGCAACGCATCTTCGTACGGATACCATCCACCAACGCCTTTGGGCCGTAGTACGTAGTGCGCATGCGGCAGAGGTGCATTCTGGGTACTGATGTTCATGTTTGGCTGCCTTCGGGGACAGTCGGAGAATAGTCCAACATGTGAACATGATATCTGTATCACCTTGTGTTTTTTTTGTTTTTGTTTTTTTATAACACAGAATTATAATACAGCAACAGTTTTTATCTTTATTTATTTTATTTTATTTTATTTTATTTTATTTTATTTTATTTTATTTTATTTTACTTTACTTTATTTTATTATTTTTATTTATTTTTATTTATTTTTATTTTATTTTATTTTATTTTACTTATTTAAACTTCTTCTTGATTGTACTTATGTCTGTGTTGCTGTAACAACTGAATTCACACAAGGTGACACAAGGTATTTTTCTTGTTTCTGGAAAACACTGGAACAAATGTCTTTTTATGTTTTAACCATGATGAACGTGTAAACTGTGGGTATTGCTGAACCTGTATTGTGTCTGTTATCA
Source organism: Notolabrus celidotus (assembly GCF_009762535.1). Lineage (NCBI taxonomy): Eukaryota > Metazoa > Chordata > Actinopteri > Labriformes > Labridae > Notolabrus > Notolabrus celidotus. The sequence continues at coordinate 11,985,643 of NC_048273.1, read as the reverse complement.
CTTATTTCTGCTTTTTATACCTTTGTATGATGATTTGGATCTATGAGTCTGAAAAAAAGTATATATATTAAAATGCAATGACTAAAAACAAAAGTACAAAAAAAGACATTCTATAGAAAGCTTAAATATCATTCTATAATGGGCTATAAATACATTTTGAAAGATACCATTTGGATACAGCAAATATATCCCATAAATTCACATTGAATTAATTAGATATCTTCTAATTATAACTAGTAGTCTCAATTTAGTTAACTTGGTAAATCAATGCAATGTAACTTGTCTCTTTTAGGGAAATAAACCCTTGCAGCTCAAAATAAACCCTAAAACAAGGTATTAGACCCAGATTTAGTCTGACATCTTGTCTACTTATCTTGGAACCTCTATTTTTTCTTCAGACCTCTGTGAAAGATAACTCATATTTTTGTAATTATTTAGATTGAAACTGATGTCATAATTGTTTTTTTTAATTGATGTAAACTCTTTAATACTTTTGACCAAACAACATGAGTCGTTGGACTTCATGACAACCATCAATAAATGTATTACTGATATAACAGCCTTGTTCATTTCTTACTCTAGCCCTGTTCATAGGGATCTATTTAATTGTTAAGTTGAAGTTTTGATAATTGTAAAAAAAACCAAAAAAACAGGAAAATAGAAATTGCTGCATTTTTACACCATGACGACATTAATGTTCCTGTGGTATGAAAGAAGGATTTGTTAGGGCCTAGTGCAGTGTTCATTAGAATTCATGGAGATACTCGAAGCTCCTGGCTATTTCTCGTTAGACAGAAGCATCTGCATGACACAAATATATCAGAAAAGACATATTTGTGTCATGCAGAAGCTATGTCTCCAACTTTTTCTTCCAGGTTGCAGTAAGCTGTCAGAAAAAGATTTTAGTCACTCATCTTTCTGAAACTGTAGAACATGCTGACAGTCTGCAAAATATCTTTAAGCACACAACACTTTCAAAATGAGCACAACAGAATGAAACTAAAAACACATCAGAATTCAAAAACATGTTCCTTTTTTAATGATTAGATGTAAAATAAGAGCAACAACATCATTAACCTGACTTTAAAATGAGTAACCACAACAACAGGCTATAAAATTAAGCTGTTATAAAATAGTTCACTCATGTGGCTTTTTTTCTGCACAGAATAATAAATGGATGGGTTGTTAGGTGGATCAATATATTCAGAATAAGCAAAAACAAAAAAGGTTTGTATAAACTGTTTTATTTTGATTACAAAAAACAAAGACCATCACCAATAAAGTAGCATTACTTCAGGGACTCAGGTGAATTTGTTTTCAACCAAACTAATATCCAAATGAGTAACAAGTCCCATAAAAAATATCAGAAGAATACACACACACACTATATTCCAAGAATACATTACTAGTAGAGTAAACTTGTAGTTGTAGTGTATGTAGTTCAATTGAAAGTATTGATTTATTACATTATACTGTATGTCTTTTGGTTATAATTCAACCACACCACAAACATAAATCTATGCAAGCAAGTGTTCTACTTCACAAATGATTAGAGACACGTACTCTACTTACAGAGTAGACAGGACCTACTTTCAGTCTCTTTGTACGCATGAAGTTCTTCAGGTTGTGGTTTCCATACACATACAGAGTTTCAACGCTGGGTCTTTATCTCTCTAAAACAAACTTAGAATAAACAGGCATTTGTTATTACGCAACGTCCTTCACTTACAGTGAACTGATAACAACTTTACACAAGAAATGACAGTAGATGAGTCCAATAGACCCCCAGAGGTTTTGGTGTGAATATAGGTTGATTCTATCTACTAATGCAGAGCTCAAAATCATTGCAGAGGTTATCCCAGGTCAGAACTAGACGGTATTCTTTATATCATTATTTGATCAAACTAAACCATTACTACTAATGAGCAAGAACTTGGAAAGAGTGGGAACAAAAACAGGTAGACAACTTGAGCATAACTGAGCTCCAGGTGGGCAGCCATCTGCCTTGAGCAGTTTGGAAGAGAGAAAGAGTTTAGTACGCGTCTCTTACAGTAAACTCTACTAATCAGCCTCTATCTTGCTTGTGTCCCCTGTAATACACTACCAGTCAAAAGTTTGGAAATGCCTTCTCATTCAAGAGTTTGTATTTATTTTAATTAACACTGTAGATTAATACCAAGGATATCAAATCTGAAAGAACATATATGGAATTATTTAATGCGCAAAAAAGTGTTAAACAAAGCAGAATATGTTTTATATTTTAGATTCTGTAAAGTAGCCCCCTTTTTCCTTCATGACAGCTTTGCACACTCTTGGTATTCTCTCAGTCTGCTTCATGAAGTGGTCTCCTGGAGTAGTTGCTCATTAACATGAGCCTTGTCAAGAGTTCATTTGTAGAATGACATGCCTTCTTAATATGTTTGAGACCATCAGTTGTGTTGTTCAGAGGTAGGGTTAGTACACAATGGATAGCCCTATTTGACTACTGTTGCAATCCAGATTATGGCAAAACCAGATTATTTCATTGTTTTGATGTCTTCAGTATTAATCTACAATGTCAAAAATAATTAAAATAAACACAAACCATTGAATGAGAAAGTGTGTCCAAACTTTTGACTGGTATTGTATATCAAATAGTTTGTGGTTGAAAGTTCTGCATACTTGGTTGTGTCTTGTCACAGGAAGCCATGCATTCCTCAGCTTGTGAGAAGATGTGGGGACTTGGTGAAATGCGTTTTAGCACCCTAGCACCAAAACCCACAAGGGTTTCACAAACCCCCCATGTGCCATTTTTCTTACTGGAGACTCTAAACAAGATAAAAAAGCACGTCATCGGCAGGATGTATCTTCATATCAGTGTGTGAGATGAAGCTTGCCACTTTGATGTCTTATAATCAAAAGAAACAACACTTCAACAACAGTGTTGAAGTGTCTGGTCCTAAATCTCTCTTGTCGTTTTGAAAGCCTACACCTTTTTCCATCATATGTTGTTGTTTATTTGATCTCCACCTCTCACTAAAGGCTTTGCATTCTCACAGTACCCTAACACACACAAAAAAACCCATCTCCTCCTCCCACCCACACAAAGTTTTTTTGGTGTGTCAGGTCATGTGTGTAGACAGGCAGTGAGCGAGACAGGATGAGTCTGAGAGGAAGACCACTTCTCATTTCACACCATGAAGATATGAAGATGTGGCGGAAAGAGTTGACTCTGATGTTACTTACAGGTAAGATAACTGTGTTGTTTCTGGCTTGCACTTAGACTATTACAAAATTATAAAAGTAGAAAACTAACATTTCTATATATCAATGTTTCAGACATTGATTGACAGACAATACCCCAAAACTCACCCTAATCTTTTTCTGTCTAATCCTCTCTCTCTCTCTCTCTCTCTCTCTCTCTCTCTCTCTCTCTCTCTCTCTCTCTCTCTCTCTCTCTCTCTCTCTCTCTCTCTCTCTCTCTATCTATCTATCTATTTGTTTCTGTGTTTCTTTCTGCCTGCTTGTCCATCCACCTGATCGTCCATCTATCTATCTTTCTGTAGTGGCAGTGATGGTGATATCTGGGGAAGACCCTGTGATATTGAATAAAACAAAGCACACAGTGCTACGTCCCTCTGGTTCCTCTCTGACTCTGGGCTGTAGTTTGGATACAGAGAAATACGAGAGATTCCGCTTGTTCTTGTACTGTAACCCCTCTGGACCTTCATTCACTGACTCACACCAAATTTATGAGATCTTTTACGGAACCAAAAATCACTCCATTGTGTTTAAAAACGAAAGGCAGCTCAGGGATGATGGTGAAGGAAACTACCTGGGGAAGACTGTGCTCAAATACACTCTGTTAAATGCTACGGAAACAGACAGTGGATGGTACTTTTGCAAAGTCATAGCAGAGATTCCTGACTTGGCAAATGAAAGCAGCAGTGGAACAGAAATCATTATTAGTAAGTATTATGTTTATCTCATAAATCCAGTGTCACTGTCCTTCAGCTAGCTTCAGTTTTTCTCATTTGCTTTGGAACAATTTTCACATCATTTTTAAAGCTGTTGAAGCTGAAGATTAATTTCCTGAAAACAGCTCCTACACGCAGCAAACCACGCTGATGAACCTGCAAAATCTCTAAATCATCCAGAACTTTTAATTCATTTGTCAAAATAAAGTGAATGTGTGTCAGTTGATGTGAAGATGCCACCTAAATAACATGATTTTGTCTTTTGCTTGAACTGAATGCCTAAAGTTTGATACGGTTAATATTCTTCACCTGACTCAATGCTATTATGTGCGGAAGTGGAAACTCCAAAGACACTTATTTGCAATTTACTAAAAAAGGGTGAAGGGTATTTAATTAAGATTTGTACGCCATGTACAAAAAGTGAATTCTCTATCATTTCTTAAAAGCAATAGAAGATAAAAGAAAACTCACACAGCGCACAGCACAGCTCTGAGTCCAAAAACATGCATTACCAACCAAACTGCCTTGAAAACACCAGGCCTCATACGTCCATCGATTGATTCAGTCAGTCAACTTTTGTTATGACAGCCCCAATTTATAACAAAAATGATCTTAAGATGCTTAACGGAAAAGAGCAGGTCTAGATTGTACCATCATTCCAAAGGACTGTTATTAATCTGGGGATTAGCACTGCAAGAAGGGTCCTGGTTCAAATCCCAGGCTGGGCAGGTTGCTTCCTGTGTGGAGTTAGCATGTTCTCCTCATGTACTCTGGCTTCCTCCCACAGTCCAAAAACATGTGTGACAGGTTGATTGGTTACTCTAAATCCCATATCAGCCCAGTAATGGACTGGTGACCTGTCCAGGGTGTACGCCGCCTCTTGCCCAATGTGAGCAGGGAGAGGCTCCCCGCTACAAACCTGAACAGGCTAAGTGGTAAAGATACTAGATGGATGGATGGATGATATCAATTCACAAATGAGCAGGCACTTGGCAACAATGAAAAGGGAAAACTGTCTTTAAAAAGGGCACAAAACCTCACAGAGACTCACTGGTGAACAGCCATCTGTTGGGACTGACGTGAAGGGCCTTGACAGAGGGATAGAGGGAGAGGCAGAGAGAAAAATAGAGATAGAGACAAAAACACACAAAAAGTCATGGAGATGTAAAATCACAGCAAAAATAACAGAATAGTCTGTCACACAGTCTACACACATTAACTGCAGTCACATAATAAAGTTATAGTGCACTGGACATCCTGCTGCACTACATCCTGTCTATTTGGCAACGCATGATGAATTGCTCGCTTTAACAGACACAGCAGCCACTTTATATCAACGCTATTCAGTGCTTCTGTGCAGATTTTGAAAAATAGACAACTTGATCTGCATGTGATGTCTGACACAATTAAAAAAAAATTCATTTTTTTTTTCTTTTAAATTATTATTATTATTATTTTACTATCTTTTAGGGTCCTTTTCTTTTTTTTTTCGGTGTATATGACCCTGTCCTCTTTTATTACTACCCTATGTTCACTGCCATACGGTGCGGGGGGTTGGGAGTGGGGGGTGGAGGGGGGGTCAATCACGTGGCTGAACTATTACTTATGCTGTGTTTTGCAATGTCAAAGCCACTGTAAAAAAAAACAATAAACAATTGATCACACAAAAAAAAATAAAATAAAATAAAATAAAATAAAATAAAATAAAATGTTACATATCATTGATAATGGAACCGTAACTGAAAAGAACCATTATCTATTTGGACATGAGACATGAACAACACATGTTTGGGGCGCTGTTGGCCTAGCAGTCTAGGTGCACGCCCCAGGACATAGCTCTCGTTGCAGAGGTCGTGGATTCGATTCTGACCTTGGCCATTTGCTGCATGTCGTTCCCATAGGTCGTCCCCCACTCTCTGCTCCCCACAGCAACTGTCTGTCTTCAGTTGTCCTAATGATGAAAGGCAAAAAAAGCCCAAAAACACAACTTAAAAAAGACAACAACACATGTATGTTCAGATTCATACACAGAATGAAGGGTGCTGTTTCTGTTATACAAAAGAAACAAAATGTGAAGAATTTCCCCCCCAAAAAATGAAATTGAAAATTTTACCCAAAGCAACTGAGAAACACTGTACAAACTCTTCTGCTTACATATCTGCTTTGAAACTGACTACATGTTAAAGCTGAACAGGTGTAAATTGGACAAAGTCTGATATATATAGATGTAACTCTTGTTTTTGCTTTGCTTCTTAAAGTAACTTTTGTTTCCTTCCATGGCAGCCAAGAGCTTGGAGCATACAACGTACCCATCACTAACCATAGTTACGAGTACACAAGGTGTGTGTGTATATATATACATACAAGTATCTAGGTCTTATGACCAACAATGCACTGTGCATTTCGCACGGTCAGGGCTGATTTAGGAGATTTCCTGCAGAGGCTGCTCAGAAGAGGTAACAGTAAATGACATTGATCCACTTATAGAGGTGATAAGACCTCTGGTGTGAAAGCTCAGAGGTGTTAGTGGTTTTTAATGAGAAGTGAACATGAAGTCACCGGAATGTGCAGCAGCTTCACACATTACAGGAAAACTGTTACTTGACTTTGATGTAGTAAAATCTTTGATCACATATATAACAATATTATTAAAGCCACATTCTTTAAAAGTGGTCAAAATGTAGTCTCTCTAAATTATTCAACAAGTCAAAGTTTATTTATGTGGAATCAACTACAGTTGTGATAATTACTAGACAATTGGACCACTGTGTGCACACATGGGCTTACTTACATATACAGATAAACTGACATATTGTAATCATATCTTAACACTAAGTTTTTCTCTGACAGAAACTGTGGCTCCGCCAGTCCATCTGATCGACTGGTGGCTGTGGCTGTTGGTTGGGGTGTTTGCCGTCATTCTGATTGTCCTGCTGCTTGTAATCATTTTGATGAGAAGAAGACGCAACATGCACAGAGGTACTAGTCTTTCAGTTCAAATTGATGGTATAAATAACCGTCTTGCTCTACCAACACAACAGTGTACTATATTTAAAGACTGAGAGAAGAGGGCAAGGCACAATGAGGCAGCCACTCTTAAAAAACACGAGAATGTATCATGCTCCTGAGTCAATACTGCTAGATCATTTGGGAAAATTAAATTTAAAAGAATATTTTTTTAAATAAAATGTAGAGTGAAGAAAGAAGTGGCTGTTTCCGCCCAGCTCCTCTTCTCAGGTTGCACAGGTGTATGTGGTTTGACAGCAAAGCGTGAGACAAACTTATGCGTCAGAGTAGATGACGGGACTGCCAGCCTTCTCCTGTGTGGTCTATGTACAAATGTCACAGCCTTTTTTAATTAGAAAAACACACCACAACCATGAAAGGAAAAAGACCTCATTCTGCAGGCAGGAACACGGCGGGCCAAGTGACCAAATACTAAGAAAAGTATTTGATGTTTCAGGAAGTAACTGAAGTCATGCCAGTGAATCCACCCACACCACACCACCTACCACTTTTACCTGAGCACTAACCACAACTCACAGGATTGTTGATTCAATTCAAGCTTAAATTAACATTGTTTTCTGGACGTTTCACATATTCCAAGTTTTGTTTCTAGCAATAAGTTGACTTAGCCTACATGATAATATACATCACTAGCTGTTGGTTAAAGAGCAACAAAATAATAATAATAATAATAATAAAAAAAAATAATAATAATAATAAAAATAATAATAAAAAAAATAAAAATATAAATAAAATCATAATAATAATAAATAAACAAACAAATAAAAAAAGAAATATAATAATAACAATAATAACAATAATAACAATAATAATAATAATAATAATAATAATAAAAGTACATATTAAAGAAATGCAATAATAATAATAATAATAATAATAATAATAATAATAATAATAATAATACAAGTACATATTTAAATAATGCAACAATAAAATTACATTAGATAAAAGAGGTGAGCCCTGTCCATTCACCACTCATTGTAACAGCAGCTTATCAATTAATAAATTAATTGATTAATCGATTGACAGGATTGATAATGATTATAAAATAGGGTCATATTTGACTTCAGTCTTGTTTCAACAGTTTATGCCTTTTAACAGCAAATCCTCTGTGACTGTATTGTTATCTCCAATTGCCCCAGTAACGCTCTTAAATAGTAAGTCTTGACCAATATGGGTACTGGTGCTTTTCAACAACATTTATTATTGAGCAAAATAAATAATCCAGCATTCACAACCATTCAAACTTACAGGGCAGAGATAGATTATAGGACAGTAGTGCAACCTGTATACATACACTTAATGCAAAATGCCACAAAGCTGTCTGTTGAGTGGAACTATTTTGTGGATTTAAACCAGGTCAAGAGCATTTCTTCTTGAAAAACAAACACAAACAAAAAATATCAGCTGTCTGACATTCTGTATTTGAGTGTTTCCATCCTAGCAGATGAAACTCATCCTCTTCTTGTCTTTTAAAGCAATGGAAGATCCCATATATGCAAACACCCATCGGCCTTCACCGCGGCCAGGGATTCCAGCGGAAAACCTCAAGACCGTTTCTTCATCCCAAAACCTCCGTCACCCGAGCACTGCCAGTAGGTACGAAAATGGCAAGAGGAGACAAAACCGATGAAGAAGCCATGGATCTCAAGTATCACTGACTCAGCTCCTCCTTAGATGCAGTGGCGTGTCCAGAGGGGTGGTCAAGGGTTGTACTGGCAACACTTGAAATCCAATTGGCCACCCCAAAATCCTAAACTATGATTGGCTGTTTGCCTTGTCAGAGGTGGGGTTTCTGTTAAAAACTATAATTTGGGATGAGTTAAATGGCTGACAGTAGATTTCTTTATTAGTAGCCTCAAATGTGACTTTGAAAAAACATCTTTTGTAAGTCCTTAAAGAATTAAGCTTAGAAGATTGATGCCACTTTGTCATGTTTTTTTTTTAAGTCAAAAGGAATATAACAACTGTTTAATACTTTAATTAAAGTAGGTTGTGAAGACAGAAAGGGTAATTGTTATTTATCTGTAAATGCACTGGCCACCCCTGCCTATGAAAGAGCCTCAGTTAGACCAACCCGGTCCAAAAGTTCTGGGCACGCCCCTGCTTAGATGTAGTCATCATAGCTAAAATCAAACTCACAGCTGTGCGTCTTTTCAAGCATCACGTTTTTCATTTAATGTTCAGCTTTTGTAGGAAAAGGTCTAGTCCTTTCCTAAGAAGAATTCCTTTGTATATTCTTTTATTTCAACCTTTGCATTTCACCTCAAGTAGTTCCTATGAAATAGCAGCAACCAACCACTAGATGGCATAAGATGAACATATTTTTATTTCCAGCATTTTAACACCTGATACATTCTGAATTCTCTGTTGCTGACAGAAGCCTTGTCATTGTAAATAATCAAAACAGGCAATGTGTTATTTCTAGCTCTGTGAATAAGAAGTAAATGGACTGAGATGCTTATATTTATAACCACAGAATTTATTCAATTTCATGTTTTTGCTGTACAATTTGTAATAAATTAAATGTTGGAAGGCGTTGTGATGTCTTATACTTGTGGGGTCATTCTGTCTTTATTTTGCAGCTAATTCTCATTTCAATGTCCTATTCATACGACAATAAAAAAGGGAGTCAAATCACGGGAACGCCACTATTGTTTTGTGGTCACAGCTGATTGGTTGCAAAGTGAGAGAGTGTTTTTTTTGAAGAAAGGTAGAGTCACATGACCAGGCACTGCCTACCGCGGGGAGCTGCCAGATAATCGCTCCCTGCAGGAATTAGATGTGGAGTGAACGTTACAGGTGGAGCAGAGCGCGTCGAGCTGGATCAAAGACCAGAAAAACAGCAGCAGGCTCAACGGTGACTTATGTAGATGCTGACAACTCCGGGTGAGTCTGATACCGACGACATGCGACTCTTTTCTGACTTACTGAGTTGTTTGTGCACAGCTTTGTCCCAGCAGGCTTCCTCTTTTTTCCACGGGCTGCTTCTGGGAATTGGATTTGGCAACCTGTGGGGTTTAAAGGTGTAACTTCTCTGTCTTATCTAAGATTATGGGGAAGCCTAATCTAATAATAGCAGCCGAAAGCTAGACTAAGCACAAGAAGGATATGCGTTCAGACTGCGTGCAAACACTTCATGCAGACAGACAGACAGACAGACAGACAGAGAGATACACGCTCCAAACTTGTGGGGTCGTGGGTACAGCTTCAGGACAAGTGTCTCAGCAATGGAGATTAAATTGAGCCCTGGTTGAGACCACAGGCAGGACTGTGTTTATCATTTCAAAGTTCAGAGATTTCCCTTCTGAAAAGCAGTGACTCACTTAGTTTGCACACCTTCAAACACATTTCTAAATAAAATACTCCATAAAATGGAACACGCAGCTTGTTTGCGCTCTAGGTTTTCATAATTTGCATTTTCTCCTTGTAAACAGAGCTAAAAATGTATACAGCTGTATACATAATTCATTAACCTCTGAATATGCCTTCCTGCATAATAAGACTGAATTGAAGTGAATGGTGTAGGGGTTAACTTGATATTTCAAAGTGTGCAGCTTTGTGGATGGTGAGAATTATAGCATATGATATGTAAGTCTGTGAGGCAGAGGGAGCAGAGGATATATAAATGCTGTCAGTGCACTTGCTCAGGGGATTGCCCAATTTTAGCTGTCACACTGCAGCTCAGTGGGGTCGGCTCACACCAGCAATGTGTGGGTAAAGCTGGCAGTGATGCACGTCTCCTTTATGTTATGCTGTATATGCACAGCAAATGTGTTCAACGCTTAACCTCTACTACAATGAGCAACCAAACTTAAAAGACCATCAAATGCTGAAGGAATACCTTTTTTGTTTCTTTTAAAATATGAAATTATTCAGGACATGTTTGTGCAATACCTGTGTATCTTGCAATTGAGCAAGACAATGATAGAAAATTGAAGCAAAGGTTTTGTGTTGCAGCCCTGTTATTACCTCTTTAACTTGACAAACAGACAGTTTAATGAAATCACTTTTGTGGTTTGATTTTCAGTCTAAGCTGCACACCGCGTTTTGTTGTCATGGGTGTTCCCGTCTGTCAGTGAACTTGTCACACAACACAGGCAGTGTCGGCAAAGTGTTCGGCTCTTCTTATTTTCCTTTTGTGCCCCAGATCCTGCTGAGACTTGCCTGGGTGTGCATGTGTTTTTTCTGTGTTTGCGTGTCTTCAAGTGAGCATTCACACTCAACCAGACTTGTCTCATCAATGAAGAGTCATTTGTCAAAACAGAGCTGACAATGTTATCAGACAGGTTACTGTATTTACAATTAGCTGTTTTATAACCCTCGTGTGGTGTGGCTGTTAGTTACCCATTAGCTTAATGATACGCGTCGTTAAAGGCTCAAAAAGTGTCCACGCAGCATGTTTTTGAAGTATTGTTTTTCAGGTAATTACAACTCTCCTGCTCCCTAAAACAAAAGGTGGCAAGCTACTGTCATTATGATGAAAAGCAAGGTTTGTTTTTAGCCATCTGAGCTTGCAAAAATATAACCTGGTTCTGAACTGGGGTGTGTTTTCCAGTGAGTGTTTCACAACAGAGTCTGTGACACAAGGAGTGTCAAAGGTGAACACCCTCCCACAACCGGTTTCCTGTTTAGGCCCCCATGATGGAACTCTGTATCACAGCCAGCTCACCAGCCGGCCTGCCAGTGGGCTGCTCGGCTTACATATGACTGGCAGACGACAAGAGACAGGCAGGAAAACAGTCCGCCAGTGACTCAACCAGCAGCAGACCTGTGGAGCAGTTAGTCAGCCACACAGGTGAATCAGTTAGAGCCAGAGGAGGCCTCGCCCATCCAGCACAGCACAGCGTCATTCAAATGCAGCACACCATACCCGAGGCCCTCACTGTCACGGCTCTCTCCAGCTGTTCCACCATTCACACAGCTCTTTGGATTTGGATTTGTTATGAGTCACGGTGATGACAGCACTCCGCTTGTCTGTGCACGTTTTGAAACACTGCTGTTTAGGAGATGGACTTTGAACGCAGCACGTAGTTGTAGAGAGAACCCCTTAGAGGAGTTTTGTAGATATCGAGGAGGCTCCTGAACAGACTATAAATATCCTTGTGCTTCATGTGGATGGTGTGTCTGGAGATACTGCTGTAGGGTGTCCTCGGCCCATTGTGCTGGTTCATGAGCAGCCTTTGAACTCACAGTTGTTCACACTCTGCAATGATGGCAAGGAAAAACCCACCAGCAACCAAAGTGCAAACTTTCTCTGGATTTTTGATCTGAATAAGGGTACACATGCAAATACACTTTCACATTTACATTTGGACTTGTTGAGATGTAGAGAAACTGTTTTAGTCTCCCATATATAGCTTTTTCTGTGTTTGTAGATGTTCATCTTCCCTGACTCTTTGGTTGCTGAGACTTTCCATGCAATGTCAGTGCAACCATTACTACAAATGTCAAAATTCTAGAGAAACAAAAACAACAAGCTTTTATAGTGTTTTGCACATTATTCATAAATATTCAACTGCTTTCAAAACCTGGAGGGATAAAACCACAGGGTAATATAGAATCCTTTATGAGAAGAAACAGAGAGAGACAGAGTTATAGAACATCTGTCTCTGCTATGGGCAAGACATGAATCAACATTTATCTTCTATAAACAAAAGAGATAACTAGATTTCACACCCGTCTTTCACAACATATACTTTGACTCAGGGGAAAGCAAAGTAGATTTAATGGTTGTGTAATATTTCTTTGGTCACTAGGAGTTAGGGAAAGATGAATTCAAGCTTGTAGCGGTTAGATCGCAGGACAGAGAGAAAGTCAAAAATGAAACCAACAATTTAAGCATACATGAAGAATCTGTTGTGGACACCCTGCTGAATTGTGTGGCTCTTTATGTACAAGCAATGAAGGTGAGTTATTAGTAAAGGGTGTATGCCATCAAGTTTGCAGCTATTGCAGCTTATACCAGTACTCCATTAACAAATGGGTTTTGGCGAGGCATTTGTGACGCTGTCCTCCATTATTTAAGGGTCAAAGAGACTATGGGAGGGTCTTTCCTGATTAATTTTAAACAACAGAGCAGGCAGTAGAGGTTGATAACATGGAGACACTCAACACAGATGTTATTATCTGATAGTCCTATAGTAGCTTTTCTAGCATGATTAGAGGTGTTTGATTTTATTAATATATCGTAAAGCAGCACCAATCAAGTAATTATTCTATTTACATCAAATAATTAAGAAAAAATAAAATGAAATAATTTTATTTAATTTTTAAAATATATATATTACAATTATCACTATCACTATTATTACTATTATTATTATTTATTTATTTTTTATTATTATTGTTTCGTTTCATTTTTGTCTGTTTTCTTTTTTGTATTGTATTGTCATTATTTGTGTCTTGAGTTTTTGTAAATCTAAACAAACTAAATAAATCAAATCCAATTATGTAGAATGTGAAGCGATTGCTTCTTGTTACACACTTACAGATAATTATGTATCATTATGACAGAACTCTGCATCATCCCTCAGCTGTGGAGAACCCAAGGAGAGACAGACAGAATGACCAGGTGAAGAGAGTTGAGCATTTCACAACAGCCTTTTCTCAATGAACTGGTGAATACAGGACAAGACTTAGTAGTAGAGTAAATATTTGACTTGGGAGGAGCTTGTTTTCTGCTGTTTTAACTGCCCCCCAAAAGACCACAAAATATTTGCAGCTTCAATTCAACATTAAATAAATGATTTATAACCAATCATAAATACCTGAAGCCAGACATACTTTAGTTGATTTGTATATTGTGTTCATTCAAATGTAAGAAAAGACTAAAAAGAATGTAAATTAAAGTAAATTAGTCAACAAAATGTTCAAATATGGAGGATCTCTGACTAAACAAAGCCCACTTGTGTAAAAACCTTGGCTTTGTACACCCCCCCCCCCCCCCCCCCCCCCCCCCCCCCCTCCATAGTGTGACTATGGATAAACACAGGAAGAGAAAAGAGGGACAACTGCTGCGCGCTCTTTTATTGTTGTAACCATACCTGCGTGTCTGCACTGTTAGGGGGGGAACTGTCAAACTCTGTGTGAAACAACCTGCAGTCATTCCATTCAACTTTAACCCTCAACCTACACACTCCTGCCCCCCAACCCCACCAACACAAACGTACACACAGCCTGAAGGCAAAAGTATGCAAGATGTTGGCGCTCTGACAACAAATGAGCCGTCCTATACGTGCACCAGCTCGTCCTACCATGTCAAGTAACAACAAGGAGGGAGCATGGCGGTTTGTTGCAAAACGCACATTGAAAACTCAGGTTGTTCAGAGGCACTGGGGAGCGAGCGCTCGGCTCTCTCTCTCTCTCTCCAGGGAATTTGGAAGCTGTCATTTTCTGTCAACAGGCGAGGGCTCTGTGGTGTGTGTTTCAAAGGATGCACCTCTATGAAATGATATGAGTGTGTTTCTCTCTGCGAGCTCAAATCTAAATAAGTGTTGCAAAGCAGATGTGTTGTGCCGCTGCTTTTGAGCCCTGTGCACCCAAAAGATAAGAATATAGTTTTTACCTTGTGAGTCTGCTCTTAAGTATGCTTTGTGTGTTATTCATAAAAAAAAAGTGCCTTGATGAATTTTGAATGAGGCTGCGCTGCTCAGTTAGTCAAAACAGAAGGGAACTCGACGAAGTGGTAAGTCTCAATTCAGCGTGATTCCCAGGGTGGGGATGGAGCGTTAAAGCTGTGAATTATTGTGATCTGCATGCATGCCCGAACCTGAACTGATCCCCTCTGCTGCGTGAACCCCACTGAGCCCAGAGGAAGCAGGTTCTTATCAGGGAGGAGGACAGGAAGACACTGAGTGAAGGAGGAAGAGAGAGTGGGGGGGTTGGTGGGCAGCGGGCCATTCTGCAGTACTTTACTTAACATCAATTTCCTCTGTGAGGTTTACCCTTAAGACTGTCAAGACTGTTTATTGCTCTAAGACCTCTGATGCAATAAGGGAGTTTAAATTAAAGTTAAGGTATCTGGAGTTTTTGAAAGTAGTGTGTAATTCTGTTTTTTTTATATATATTATACATGGG